>NC_073313.1:252035116-252210116 GCF_027595985.1 Sorex araneus | reverse complement strand
CATTAACTAGGTAGCAAGTGGTCACTGTATTGTTTTTTTAGACCTTTTTGCCTGCCCGAACTATTTCTCAACTTTTTTATGGTTTGAAGGTCACATCACGCTGTGCTCAGGGTTCACTCCTGGCAGTGCTCAGGGGACCATATGTGGTGCCAGGAATGAAAGGTGTTGGTGACGTGTACGACAAGTACCAGGAGGGCTGGAGAGATAGTGCCGTGGGCAGGGAGCCTGCCTTGACTCGGATGACCCTAGTTCCATCTCTGACACCATACATAGTCCCCCCCCCCCCCGCAGGGTAACTGGTCCTGAGTACAGAACCAGGAATAATGCCTGAACATGGCCAAGTGTGACCCCAAAGCAAACAAGTTAAAAAAAAGACAAGCGTATTAGCCCCTACTATCTCCCCAGCCCACGTTCCTTACCTTTTTGAGAAAGACTTGACTGTCTCCATAAATATAATACTGCACTGACATTCTTTTTTTTTTTTTTTTGGCTTTTTGGGTCACACTCAGCGATGCTCAGGGGTTACTCCTCTCTTTGCACTCAGGAATTGCTCCTGGCAGTGCTTGGGGGACCATATGGGATGCCGGGGATCGAACCTGGGTCGGCCGTGTGCAAGGCAAACTCCCTACCCGCTGTGCTATCGCTCCGGCCCCTGCACTGACATTCTTTTTGTTTTTGTGTTTGGGTCATGCGCAGTGGTGCTCTCGAGGCTGACTCCTGTCTCTGCACTCAGGGATCACGCCCGGTAAGGCTGGGGGACCACACGTGAGGGGGCGGGACTGAACCTGGATTGGCTCCGCGCCTTAGCCACTGTCGTCTCTCGCTAGCCTAGTCACTGACATCGTTTGTTCAGGGGCGACGCGCTCAGTGGGTGCTCAGGGCTTAGCCCTGGCTCTGTGCTCAGGGGTAGCTCCTGCTGGAGCTTGGGGAGCCTATGGGGTGACGGAGATGGAACCTGGACTAGCCCCGAGCAGGGCAAGTGCCAAATCTGCTGTGCTATGTCTCCCGTCCCTTCGCTGACATTCTTGTCCAGTACCAACCTGGCCTTCTTTTTCGTTTGCTTGTGTGGCTGTGCTTGGGGCTGCTTCAGGCTGATGCTCAGAGTCCCAGGGGCCACACGACGCAAAGCATGCACTCCAGCCCCCGGGGTCACCTCCACTCCTGCCCCTTGACTTCTTTTTTTTTTTTCTTTTTGGGTCACACCTGGCAATGCACAGGGGTTACTCCTGGCTCTGCACTCAGGAATTACCCCTGGCGGTGCTCAGGGGACCATATGGGATGCTGGGAATCGAACCCGGGTCGGCCGCATGCAAGGCAAACACCCTACCTGCTGTGCTATCGCTCCAGCCCCCACGCCCCTTGACTTCTTATGAGTTTCATGTGAGTGGGGTTCGTCCTAGCCCAGGGCTTCACTGCCTACCTAGGCGAGCCCCCAATTCTCTGTGGCTGAGAAGCGCCTCCTCGGGGACCAGAGAGTTGGGAAGCAATGACTCTGATTCACTGATTTAATCCTCCAGCACCAAATGGTCCCCACTCCAAGCACTGCTAGGAGCAACCCCCCGAGCACTGAGCAGGGAGTGATCCCCAAGCACTGTTAGATGTCACTGTCACTGTCATCCCGATGCTCATCGATTTGTTCGAGCGGGCACCAGTAACGTCTCTCATTGAGAGACTTATTGTTACTGTTTTTGGCATATCCAATACACCACAGGTAGCTTGTCAGGCTCTGCCGTGTGGGCGCGATATTCTCGGTAGCTTGCCGGGCTCTCTGAGAGGGGCAGAGGAATCAAACACGGGTCAGCGGCATGAAAGGCGAACACCCTACTGCTGTGCTATTGCTCCAGCCCACTGTTAGATGTGGCCTAACAAAATAAAATAAAATAAAATAAAATAAAATCAGAGCCCCTCCTGGAATGACTGCAGTGGGAGAACACATTGCTGGCCTGGTTCCTGCACACGCCGTTGTTCCAGATACCTGCTGCTGCCCCAATGTATTCCGGAGTCACTGGGCCGAGAAGGTGATGAATGACACCGGGAGGGGTTAGGGACACGGGACGCCTGAAATCCCCCTAGCCCACGTTCTAGCCCCTCTCCCCCATCTCCTAGCCCCACAGCAATTGCAAAGCCAAACACCAGCCTGACTTGGCCTGTGCAGGGCACCTGTGTCCCCACAGGGCTGCCAGGACGATACCACCGGTGCCATCCACGGAAAAACAGCAGGTGGGGCGGAAACACTCATCCCCGAGGCCACACAGACCTGAGCCCCAGCCCCCGCCCGTATCACCTTGGTGAATGCCCTGCACCCCCACTGCCCGGGCCCCTCTCCCCCTGCTGGATGCGGGGGGGGGGGCAGCGAGATCTGGAGCCGGATGCAGGCGGGCTGATGGACAGGTTCTCCTCTGTGAAGCACGAATGTGGTGTTGGGCAAAATGCTTCCCACTCCTTGAGTGCTTCCGCCCAATGCAGTGCTCTAAGTACTCTACACCCAGGGTCCATTTTTTTTTGGGGGGGTGACTTTTAGGGAGCTTGCGGTGCCAGGGAGGAAACCCAGGCCTGCCCCCCACCTGCAAAGCATGTGCACCAACCCTCTGGACTCTCCCTTCACCTGCTCCACCCCTGGATGTTTGAATGCCCCCATTTTACAGATGAGGACACTGACTCCCACAGAGGTCAGTTCAAGGTCCTAGGACTATTCTGAGCGGGGCAGCCTGGCTCCGGCCACACTCCTAACTGCCCGCAGAAGAGACAGGGGATAGAGCAAGTGAGGGGCCAGAGAGAGCCCCTGCATTGGCTGAGCACCTGCTGTGCATGTGGGAGACCTGGATTTGGACCCCAGCACCGCATGGTCTCACAGCATCAGCACCGGGATCGCCCCTGAGCACCTCTAAGAGTGGTCAAGCATTTGCCGTGCATGGAGTCAGCCTTGGTTCAACCCCCCGCCACTGTATATGGTCCCCAGAGCCCCAGCAAGAGTTGATCCCTGAGCACAGAGTCAGGAGTCAGCTCTGAGCACTGCTAGGTGTAGCCCAACACCCTTTCCTCCCAAAAGAGTGTCCAAAGGAAAGAAAGTCAAACACGATTGCGCTGGAGAGGTAGCACACTGGGGAGGGTGCTGGCCTGGCACATCCCAGGTTCGATCCCCGGCATCCCATCTGGTCCCCCGAGCACTGCCAGGAGTAATGCCTGAGTGCAGACCCAGGAGTAACCCCTGAGGATCGCCAGGGGGGGACCCAAAAATAAAACCCAAAGCAAGATTGTAAAGACAGAGTCATTAATATGTGCAAAAAAAGAAAGAAAAGAAAAAAGAAATCACCTGAGATGCTGATAGTGGGAGAACCGCCCCCCCACACCCCCAAGCCCCCCACATGCCCCCAAATGCGGGCTCAGGCCAGGGCAAGGCAGAGGGCGTGAGAGGACCCGTCCTGATGGCAGGCAGGTGCGGCCACCGACAATCTGGCATCTTCCCCTGTGCACCCCGGAGCTCAGAGCCCTGCCCCTGAGCTGGGGCCGACCCCCCCAGTCTGGTTATTGTGCCCCCACCCTCCTCTTATCTGCCCACCCACGTCCACATCCCCACGTCCCCGAACTCCTGGGGGCTGCACCTTGGCCACCTCACCTGCCTATGCGTTGAAGCCCCAGGATCACCGAGACACTCCCACCCCCACCCTGTGGGCTCCCCGGGGTCCCTCACATGGGCCCGTGGGTCTGCTGGGACCCTCACGTGCCTCCTCCGAGGACCCCGACTCACCATTCTGCCTGGAGGAGGTGCCGGCTGGGGCCTCTGGGTGTGTGTCTGCGGCTAGCTGGTGGCAGGGAGAGGTGTAGGGGAGCCCCGTGGCCGCCCTTTATACTTTCTCCCTGCTCTCAGGGGGGCAGTGTTGTTAGAAACGGCCCCAGGAGGGCAGGCCTGTTGGCTTGGTTACTGGTTACAGAGCAGGAGGCAAACGGCTGGGCCCGGACCCAACCGGGAAAGAAGGGGGGAAGGGGGCGGGGTTGAGGGAGGAGGGGGAAGGGGAGAAGGGATGGGATTGGGGGAGAAGCGGGAAGGGATGGGATGTGGGGAGGAGGGCAGAGGGGGTGGGGTTAGGGAGGACTGCGAGGTGGCTGGGTTGGCAGGAGGAGGCGGAGGGAATGGAAGGGGTGAGGCTGGGGGAGGGTGGGCCGTCACCCACTGTATCCAGGCGCCCATGCCTAGCACCCGTTGCTTAGTCTCACGACCCTGTCACCTGGGACACAGCTAGGCCTTCCCAGGCAGAGACTTCCCCTCCCCTACCCCTCACTCTCGCCCCTGCAGCCTTGGCACTGCCCCCACACCAGGGTTGGTTACGTGTGGCTGAGCTCAGAGGAGCTGCCAATGAACCAGAAATAATGAGTCCAGAGCCGGAGATCAAGCCTTGGGGCTTTTCAGAATATTCTAGAACATTGGAGGCCTGCGCTCAGCTTCGGGTTCTTAATCCTTCTTTTTTCTAGCCTTGGTTTGCTCAGCTGTAGCGCAGGGAGAGGTAGTGGGTGGTGGTTTTGTTCGTTTGATTGTGTGTGTGTGTGTGTGTGTGTGTGTGTAGTGCTATACCCAGTGTTGCTCAGGAATCTCTCCCGGGGGACCATTTGGGGGTGCCGGGGATTGAACCTGGGTTGGCCGCTGTGCTATGGCTCCGGTGAGCTTCAGTTCTTAGGTCATGTCCCCATCCTCCTGAGAGGCTATATTCTGAGTGTAAATCAATTTTCTTTTTTCCATTTTTGATTTTGAAGTTACACGGAGAAGTGCTAAGCGCTTACTCCTGTCTTTGTGCTCAGGGCTCACTCTTGGTGGAGTGCTCAGGAACCAGGCAGTGCCGGGGGACCAAACCTGGGTTGGCTGCACACAGGGCAGATGCCTTAGCCCCTGTACACACTGTCTCTCTCTCTCTGAGTATGTCTCTGTCTCTATCTCTGTCTGTCTCTCTGTCTGTCTCTGCTTCTCTCTGTCTGTTTCTCTCTCTGTGAGTGTGTCTCTGTCTCTGCTCTCTGTCTCTCTGTCTCTGTCTCTGTCTGCCTGTCTTTCTCCTCAATAAAAGAGAGCAGGACCACTGCTGATCTCCAGGGAGGAGTGAGGTAGGGCAGTGTCCCCGCTCTTTGGGGGACCCTGATCCCCCTGCTTCCCGCTGGTCAAGACTGGCCTAACTTCCCTAGCTACAGGCTCCCTCTGGCCTTGGGCAAAAACAAGAAACAGGGGGCCGGAGAGATGGACAGCCGACAGGGCGGTGGCCTTGTACGGGGCCTTGTCTGGTCCCCCCCAAACCCCGCCAGGAGTAATTCCTGGGAGCAGCGCGAGGAGTAAGCCCTGAGCACTGCTGGTATGACTCCCCCTCCCCCCCACATACACATAAAGAAACAGGAATGTTCATGCCTCACCGGGGTAACCTGCTTTGTTCCTTTGTTTGCTGGGGGGGATGGTGTCCCCCAACAGTGCTCGGGGCCCTGCAGTCCCAGGTTCAGACCCAGAGCACTGACATTCCCGGAGCTGCCCGAGTCCTCCAGGCAATTCCCCCAGCCCCGTTCTAGAGGTTGGTTGGTTGGTTGTTTTTTCAGGGGGGGCCACACCTGGCAGCGTTCAGGACTTAACTCCTAGCTCTGAGTTCAAGAATCCTTGCTGGCAGACTCAAAGGGACCGTGCGGGGGGAGGGGGGCCAGGGATCAGACCCAGCTTAGGCAGGTGCCAAGAGTCCTAACTGGGTTGTCTGTTGGCCCCCTGCGAGTCCTCAGGCAGCTTTGGTCCTTCCCTGCTGAGTCTCTCAGGAACTGTTTGCCGTAGGCAAGGCCGGGCCCGCCAATCCCATGAGGGAGGAAGGAAATTGACGCCTCCTGGGTAGTGCCCAAGGCCCTTGGAGGGTCATTAGTGGCAGAATTAAGGGTCCTTGGGGCCTTGGTTCAGTGTTTCCATATGCCAGAATGCGCCCAGGCCCTCGCCTGCCTTCTATGCCTCCCTTCCTTCTATCCTTCCTTCTTTCCTTTTCCCCTCCCTTCTATCCTTCCTTCCTTCCTTCCTTCCCCTTCCTTCCTTCCTTCCTTCCTTCCTTCCTTCCTTCCTTCCTTCCTTCCTTCCTTCCTTCCTTCCTTTCCCATTCTCTTTCTTTTTTCTTTCTCTTTTTCCTTCATTCAGTCCTTCCTCCTTCCTTCCTTTCTTCCTCTCTTTCTCTTTCTTCCTCTTTCTCTTTCTTTCTTTCTTTCTTTTCTTTCTTTCTTTCTTTCTTTCTTTCTTTCTTTCTTCCTTCCTTCCTTCCTTCCTTCCTTCCTTCCTTCCTTCCTTCCTTCCTTCCTTCCTTCCTTCCTTCTTCTTCCTTCCTTCCTTCCTTCCTTCCTTCCTTCCTTCCTTCCTTCCTTCCTTCCTTCCTTCCTTCCTTCCTTCCTTTCTTTCTTTCTTTCTTTCTTTCTTTCTTTCTTTCTTTCTTTCTTTCTTTCTTTCTGTCTTTTCTCTCTTTCTCTCTTCCTTTCTGCCACACCTAGCTCTGAGCTCAGGGATCACTCCTTATGGTACTTGGGGAACCCTATGGAGTGCCAGGGATTAAACCTGGGTTGGCCGCATGCAAGGCTCACACAAGCCTTTCTGTTGGACTATCACTCAGGTGCTGGCTCTGTTGTTTTCTTTATTTTCTTCTTTTTTTTTTTCCTTTTTTGCCTTTTGGGTCACACCGGGCGATGCTCAGGGGTTACTCCTGACTCTGCACTCAGGAATCACTCCTGGTGGTGCTCGGGGGACCATATAGGATGCCGGGGATCAAACCTGGGCTGCCCATGTGCAAGGCACTACCCACTGTACTATCGTCCCGGCCCCAGTGTTTTCATTTTTTCCTCACCTTATTTGAGACTAGCCCGTGTGCATAGACTCGGAGCCCTGTGAGGCCAGCTTCAGTGTTACCACTCATGCTTTAATGACCAAGGCCAGACCCCCTTTTCCTTCCTTGGCATCTCAAATCTCAGCTTGTGGCTATGGCCAAAACCATTACCCCAGCCCGCTAAGCCTTCGCCCTGGGTCAGTCTGTTTCTTCACTGCCTCTGTGTCCACCCTATACCAACTAAACAGAGGGCGGAGAAAACCCCAGAACCCTGCTGAGTGCTCTGCGTGGCGGCACTACCCTCCAAGGGGCCTGAATGCACCTCCACCCAGCCTTGACCTCCCTGACGGCAGCAGCAGCCCTGCCCCGGGGCAGAGGGGCTGGGCCCACAGTCTCCCCTGCCAACCGTCTCCAGGAAGTAACTGCTCATGTGACGTTTCCATCTCATTGAGCCAACTGGCAGTGGAAGGTGACCTTGAGGACTTTCAGGTACTTTTCTTTTTTAAAATTAAAAAAATATTTGTTAATTTATTTTTTAATTGAATCACTGAAGGATACACAGATAGCAAGTTTCTCCTGGTTGGGTTTCAGTCATACAGTGTCCCAATACCCGTCCCTCCACCACTGTATATTCCTCACCTCTGACATCCCCAGTTTCCCTCCTGCCCTCACCCCTGCCTGCCCCTATGCTACGTAGGCACTTTTCTTCTCTCTCTCACTCTCTCTCTCTCTCTCTCTCTCTCTCTCTCTCTCTCTCTCTCTCTCTCTCTCTCTCTCTCTCTCTCTCTCTCTTTATCCTTCTCCTTTTGGGCATTATGACTTACAGTACAGATATTGAAAGGTTATCATGCATATCCCTTTACCTACTTTCAGCACTCAGTTCTTGTCTAGAGTGATCATTTCCGACTATTATTGTCACAAGTGGTCCCTGTGAGGTAGAGACTTTTCTAGAACACTTCCCATCCCAGTGTGCCAGGAGCAGCCTGGATACAAGATGGGTAGAGAGGGTTCAAGTTATGGACTGAATGAAGTTTTCTCTCCCAACCCAGAGACAAGACCCAGCCCCAACATTCCAGTGGGAAGGAAGCGCCAGCTCCTAGGAATTACCCTCTTGAGATATTCGCATCCAGATTGAGGGGCGGTCGGGGGGGGGGGGGGGGGGGGGAGGAGGGGTTTGGGACCTAGAGGGGGGTCCAAGATTCTCTTATTCTCTTGCCTCATACTTTAGCACTCCCCAACTGCTCTTTCAAGCTGGGTTTCTCCAAATCCTCGTAGCTATCACCCAATCTGAAAAAAAAAAAAAAAGATCAGAAAAGCAGATTTGGGATGAGGCCTTGTGTAAAAGAGAGTAAAGAGGGGCTGGAGCAATAGCACAGCAGGTAGGGCGTTTGCCTTGCACGTGGCTGACCCGGGTTCGATTCCCAGCATCCCATATGGTCCCTTGAGCATTGCCAGGGGTAATTCCTGAGTGCAGAGCCAGGAGTAACCCCTGTGCATTACTGGGTATCACCCAAAAAGAAAAAAAATAATAAAAGAGAGTAAAGAGACTAAGATGGGTCTGGCGCAATAGCACAGCGGGTAGGACATTTGCCTTGCACACAGCCGACCCGGGTTCGATTCCCAGCATCCCATACGGTCTCCTGAGCACCTCCAGGGGTAATTCCCGAGTGCAGAGCCAGGAGTAACCTCTGTGCATCGCTGGGTGTAACCCAAAAAGAAAAGAGAGAGGAGAGAGAGAGAGAGAGAGAGAGAGAGAGAGAGAGAGAGAGAGAGAGAGAGAGAGAGAGAGAGAGAGAGAGAGAGAGAGAGAGACTAAGATGGCAAAGGCACATTCCCGCTTCTCAGTTCTGAGAGGAGAGCTGGCTGACACTGAGGTTCCTCCACCCATCTTCTTCAAGTGTCCCCTACGTACCCAGCACTATCCAAGAGTCTGTGCCCTTAGGGATACAGGGCGCTTGCCTTGCAGGCGACTCTCCTGGGTTCCATCCCCAGCACTCATAGGGTTCCCCGAGCACCACCAGAAGGTGCCCTTAAGGCACGTGCATTAGATTAGTGGAGGGAAGACAGATACTAAATAAACGGGCAAACAGTTCCAGAGAGCTGCGGGTACCCTGACAAAACAAAACCCAGTAGCGACATTGAGGGGTCGTGGCCTTGAGAAGCAGGAAGAAGGGAAGAAGGGAAGAACTGGGGAAGAGGCATCTATTTAACTGGAGCCGAACGTCACGGGGTCAGTCTGGGCAAGGCCTGGAGTGTCCCCAGGCAGAGACAGGACTGAGTGCAAAAGTTCATAGGTAGCAATGAGCCCTGAGTGCAGGAAACCGGGGGAGGAAGGAGGCTGTACCGCAAGATGAGCTCAGAGGGGACGGGACCGTGGAAGGAGAAAGGCTTTCATTACAAGTGCAGCAGAAGGGTTGGAAGCAAGCATCTGGGGCCAGGGGGGCCAGGGGCGAGAAACGACTTTCTTTGCAAGTGTGAGGCCAAGCGTTTGATCCCTGGGCTGACCCACATGTGCTAAGTAAGCCTGATCCTGGTAACACTGTTCTTGGGGACACCTGACACCATCACAAAGGATGCGCTCTCCAGCACCCCATGGCCGGGAGTGGGGGTGGGGGTCTAGCTCCAGTGGTAAGGTGTGTGAGCACTGCCCCTAAAAGCTGTTTGAGCACCACAGGCAGGGTTGTGGCTCCTGGTGAAGTTACATACAGGCTGGTAAAGGAGCGGGGTGAGCCTGGGGGACCCCGAGGTTCTCTGTGCAGCACCACAGCCGGATGTGCCACCCTCAGGAAGTAGAAATCACAAAGGAAAGGGGAGCTTTATTTAAATTGGGGGGCTCTCCAAGGGGTGCTCAGGAGAGCCAGGAACCCTACCAGAGATTGACCAACTGAGTTGGGGGGTCAGTACAGCGGACTGAGGGTGTCTGGAGTGGAGGTGCCAGGGATTACCTGGCCACCCTGGAGGGCTTGGGGGGCTCGGGGGCTGCACCTGGCAGAGCTTGGGGGACCATGTGGTGTCAAGAATCAGACCAGGGTAGAACGGAGTGAGAATACATTTGCCTTGCACACGGCTGACCTGCGTTTGATTCCCAGGGTTTCATATAGTCCCTCGAGCACCACCAGGAGTAATTCCTGAGAGCAGAGCTAGGAGTGACCCCTGAGCACTGCTGGTGTGACCCAAAAAGCCAAAAAAAAAAAAACGAATCAAACCAGGAGTGGACTGAAGTGATAGTACAGCAGGTAGGGCATTTGCCTTGCACATGGCCAACTGGGTTCTCTCCCCAGCATCCCATATGGTCCCCTGAGCACCTCAAGGAGTAATTCCTGAGTGTAGAGCCAGGAGTAACCCCCGAGCATCGCCAGGTGTGAACCAAAAAGAAAAACTTAAAAGCACAACTATATGGTCCTCTGAGCACTGTCAGGAGGAATTCCTGAGTGCAGAGAGCCCAGAACTAAGCCCTGAGCATCAACAGTTCTGGCCCCCAAACAAAACCAAAAACAGAAAAAAAGAAATGAGTGAAGGGGGCACGCAGAGAAATAATATAGCAGATAGGACTTTGCCTTGCACATGACTGGCTGGGTTCGATTCCCAGCACCCCATATAGACCCCTGAGAGCTACCAGGACTGATCCCTGAGAGCACAGAGCCAGGAGTAAGCTCTGAGCACCACTGGGTGTGGCCAAAAATTAAAAAATAAAAATTAGCCAAACCCGGGTCGGACACATGCTAAGCTCCACCCCAACCTCTCTTTTATACTATTTCCTAGTCCCAGTCCTTATCTGGCTTGGGTTTAGGTGTGGAGGCCACATCCATCAGTGCGTGGGGCTTACTCCAGGCTCTGTGCTCAGCGATCACTTCTGGCAGGACGTGGGAACCTTATGAGGTGCTGGGGATCTAGCCAGGGTCAGCTGTGTGCACAGAAAGTATCTTGAGCTCTATACTATCTCTTCAGCCCCCCCCAGCAAGAAAGTATTAATAAATATGGGCCAGAGTAATAGTACAGTGAGTAGGGCACTTGTCTTGCATGTGGCTGACCCAGGTTTAATCCCTGGCACCTCTTATGGTCCCCGGAACCCTCCAAAAATGATACCTGAGTGCAGAGCCATGAGTAAACCTTGAGCACCACTAAATATGGCACAAAACCAAACAAACAAAGACAAAGTTAATAAGGTGAGCCTGAGGGGGTTGGTTGAAAAACACTACAATTGCAAGAGATTACAGGGATTCTAGAACAGAAGCAGGGGCTGGTGCCATCGTACAGCGGGGAGGGCATCTGCCTTCTGTGCAGCCCGCTCTGATTTCCAGTTTCCACTATGGTCCTCTGAGCGCTGCCCGTAGTAATTCCTGACGGCAGAGCCAGGAGTCACCCCTGAGCATCAGCGGGTGTGGCTCAAAAACAGCAACAAAAGGAGCAGGACGCTGGGTGATTCCACCGTGGGCATCCTGAAGAGAGCGGACAGTGGCTGGGAGCAGCCAGAGTTGCTGGATCAAAGGGAAGCCCAGGACATTCCCGCACGGGGTGTGGCACACCTGCCCTGCACCTGCACCCCATCTCCTCTGCCAGCAGAGTCCGGGTCCTGTTTTACGATTGCCCGAGCACTTGCTCAAGCACTGTGGCCTTCCCCAGCCCCCAGGAGAGCCTGGATGGACTGGACTGCGCTAGTTCCCTCATGAATTCCTGCTGCTTCCGTTCTTCCTTCTGTGCAATGACTCGGAAGGAGAGAACTAGAAGCCATACATGAGGATGTGATATTTATGTACTGAGGGGTTTGGGTGGGGTCACACCCAGCTATGCTCAGGGATCACTCCTGGCAGGTCTGGGGAACCCTATAAGGTGCTGGGGGGCGGGAGTGGTAGTGCAGCAGGTGGGGCTCTTGTCTTGCATACGGCTGATCCAAGTTCCATCCTCAGCATCCCAAAGGGCCCCTGAGCCCCTCCAGGGGTAACCTCTGAATGCAGAGCCCTGAACTCTACTGTGTGTGGCTCAAAATAAAGAGAAAATGCTGGGGATCGGAACAGGGTTGGCTGCATACAAAGCAAGTGCCTTATTATTTTTTAAATCGATTCATTTTTATTAAATCACCGTGAGATAAAGTTGCAAAGCTTTCATGATCGGGTTTCAGTCCACAATGTTCCAAGACCCACCCCTCCACCACTGTACATTTCCCACCATCAATATCCTCTGTGTCTCTCCTGCCACCGCCACCCCTAGAGGCAGGCACACTTCCTCCCTCTGTCTCTATCTCTCTTTCTCTCTCTCCTTTTGAACATTATGATTAAAGCAAGTGTCTTTTTTTTTTTTTTTGCTTATGGGTCACACCTGGCAATGCAGAGGGGTTACTCCTGGCTCTGCACTCAGGAATCACCCCTGGTGGTGCTCAGAGGGCCATATGGGGTGCTGAGAAACGAACCCGGGTCAGCCACATGCAAGGCAAACGCCCTACCCGCTGTACTATTGCTCCAGCCCCTAAAGCAAGTGTCTTAACCTCTGTCCTATCTCTCTAGCAACACCAAGGAGGCTTTAAAGAAAGGTTTTTCTCCTGATGAAAGAGGAGGAGAAGGAACAAATGCTCGTTGCTGTCTCAGATTGTGCTACAGGAACCCATGATCCTTGGAGCCGCAGCAGGCACCCTGGCATCATGTGAGGAGATGCCACCGGCCCTTTGAAGATGCCAGCACAGAGAGCTGGAAAGACCGGAGCTATCCGTGATCTCACCCGAGTAGCTCTGGAACTGCCCCGCCCAGATTTCTTGTGGGTAATAAATATCGGCATTGTTTGAACTGCTCTGGGGCTTCCCCTGGTTGGAAATGTTCTAATCCAGTTGGGGAGGAGAGAGGGAGGGAGGGAGGGAGGGAGGGAGGGCTGGCAGGGAGCATGATGCTGGAGCCCCGGAGTGGAAGGTGGTGCCCATCCCTCAGATGGGAATGTGATGAGGAGAGGATCGGGCAAGCTCTGCCTGCAAGCTGTGAGCTTCGACATGGGGAATGGGCTTTCCAGTGGCAATGTCAAGGCGTGAAAATGACAGTGACTTGGGGCTGGAATGTTGGCACCGTGGGTAGGGCGCTAGTCTTGCACATCCTAGGTTTGATCCCTGGTATCCCATATGATTCCCCGCGGGCCACCAGGATTAGTTTCAGAGTGCAGGGCCACAAGTAACCCCTGAGCATCATCGGGTGTGGCTCATAAACCAAAGCCAAGCCAAAACAAAACAAAACCTGACCATGGCTGGCTCACAGAAGAGCAGTCCAAAACGTGATCTTGCAGCAGGCAGTACAAACAAGGATTGTGTGTGTGTCTGCTATGGAGGCAGGCTCGGGGGGTGGTTGGGAAAACGGGAACAATGGTGGAGAGAAGGTCACTCGGGTGGTGGGTGTTGGAACATTGAAAATCCATAACCACCATATAATAACCCGCCACACCCTATTATGAACAACTTTGTTACCATGGTGTTTAAATAGAGTATTAAAAAAAAACAAAACAAAAAGAGATCTTGCCTGTCTAAAGCTTTATTATTAGCAGTATTGTAAATCATGGTACCTGCATTAAAAATAAAGGGGGGGAACAATTGAGATTCTATCTTGAGGCCTCAGTCTCCAAATGATAGGTTTTTTTCCCCTTCCACTATTATTTATTTTACAGTGGTTTGAAAAGGCAAACTCCTTTTGAGTAACCCTAGACATGTCAGTAGCTTTGGGTGGTGGTGGTGGTGGGGCTCACTCCTGGTTCTGCACTTGGGGATCACTCCTGAAGAGGCTTGGGGATCAGATGGGACACCAAGGATTAACCTGGGGTTATCCACGTGCAAGGCAAACACCCTATTGCTGCACTATTATTCTGGCCCCATGATATCTTGATAAAAAAATAAAAACTATATAAATATAGTTATATAAATTAAAACTATATAAAATAAAAATTTAAAGTACATAACCCCAAGAAGAGATAGATACTATAACAAAACTCCATACTCGATATCTACTTTCTTTTTTTTGCTTTTTTTTGGGGGGAGGGGTCACACCCGGCGATGCACAGGGGTCACTCCTGGCTCTGCAACTCAGGAATTACCCCTGGCAATGCTCAGGGGACCATATGGGATGCTGGGAATTGAACCCGGGTCAGCCGCATGCAAGGCAAAAGCCCTACTCGCTGTGCTATCACTCCAGCCCCTCGATATCGACTTTCAACCACTGCTCTCTCAAGGTATGTAAAACAAATGAAGAAAAGAGGATGAAGAGATTGAACAGGCACTTGTTCTGCATGCAGTGGACCCAGATTCTACCCTCAGCACCCCATATTGTCCCCCAAGCACAACCAGTAATGATCCCTGAGCACAGAGCCAGGGTAAGCCTGAGCACTGTGAAATGTGTCTCCCATCTCTCTCTCCAAAGAAAACTAAAAGAGAGAAGGACTGGGACTATAAGAGTATTTTTTTTTTTAATTTTTTTTTTTTTGCTTTTTGCTTTTTGGGTCACACCTGGGGATGCACAGGGATTACTCCTGGCTCTGCACTCAGGAATTACCCCTGGCCGTGCTCAGGGGACCATATGGGATGCTGGGATTTGAACCCGGGTCTGCCGCGTGCAAGGCAAACGCCCTACCCGCTGTGCTATCTCTCCAGCCCCGGGACTATAAGAGTATTTAAGATAACTATTTATTGGTCCCACTCCTGGTTCTGCACTCAGAACTTACACCTAGCGTTGCTCAGAGAACCATATGGGATGCCAGGGACCAAACCCAGGTCGGCTGTATGCAAGGCAAATACCCTCCCCACTGTGCTATCACTCCTATCCCCATAATTTTTTTTTTTAAACAGAACAGAACATTGTTTAAGTTGAAAGCAAACTTTTGGGTCCTGGATCTGTGCTACTTTCAGGTCTCTCGACCAAACTGGCCAGCTGCCAGCTGACCCCGCCGGAGAAGCAAATGGGGTGATGTAGTTGGGGTGATATAGGTCTTACTGACGAGCATCACTAGAGCAAGGGAGCTGGGTTAGGGGTGCTGGGGACCACCGTCCCCCAAGCAAGACTCACCACAGGCAGCTGGCACCTGGGACACGTCTCAGACTTTCTCCTCACTGCAAATTCATCCATGGCTTTCTGAAGCCCTCTGTGCACCCCCGCCCATCATTCTCAGGGCAGGTGAGGAAGGACAGACAGCCTTGGCGTGGGACCCACTGTTTGCATGGACAGCTGGCAGGAAGCTCAATGTCTCCATTTATGCTTAAGTTTTTGTTGGTTTTTTTTTTTTTCATTTTCTGGTGCTGGAATGGACCCTGGGTCCTGCACACACAAAACTGCAAGGGTGATCCTCTCTCCCGCTGTGCTCCACCCCAGGCCCCCATCCTCTCTACATTTCAACTTTTCATCTGCAGGGGCCAGAGTGACAGTGCAATGGGTAAGACATTTCTCTTGCATGCAGCTGACCTGGGTTTGATTTCAGGCACCATATATGGTTCTCCAGAGCCCTGCCAGAAGGGATTCTTGAGCCCAGAGCCAGGAGTAAACCCTGAGCATTGCCAGGTGTATCCCCCTCAGATTAAAAATGACTTGGAATTTGTATCACTGTCATCCCATTGCTCATCCATTTGTTCGAGGGGGCACCAGTAACGTCTCTCATTGAGAGACTTATTGTTACTGTTTTTTTTTTTTTGGCAAATCCAATACACAACGGGTAGCTTGCCAGGCTCTCCGAGAGGGGCAGAGGAATCGAACACGGGTTGGTCACATGAAAGGCGAACGCCCAACCGCTGTGCTATCGCTCCAAGCCCCCAGATTAAAAAATAAATTTTTTCATATGCAAATGGCTCCTAGTACATACTGGCAACTCCAGTGGCACCTCCATGAACAAAATCACCCCTGTGAATCCTAAATCCTGTGGAAGGAGCCCCCTCCCCCCATGCATTCTATAGGAATCCCACCCTTTCTGGATTCTCTTGCCACATTACCTATAGTTCTTGACCATCTTAGGTCTGAAGTGTGCAAAGTGCTTAGTCTTCTGGTTGGAGAGAGAGAACGATGGGTAGGGTGCTGCTTTGCATGTGGGCTGGAGCGATAGTACAGCAGGTAGGGCATTTGCCTTGCTCGCGGCCGACCAGGGTTTGATTCCTCCGTCCCTCTCAGAGAGCCCAGCAAGCTACCGAGAGTATCTCACCCGCATGGCAGAGCCTGGCAAGCTAGCCAGCGCGTATTCGATATGACAAAAACAATAACAAGAAGTCTCACAGGGGCTGGAGCGATAGCACAGCGGGTAGGGTGTTTGCCTTGCACGCGACTGACCCGGGTTCGATTCCCAGCATCTCATATGGTCCCCTGAGCACCACCAGGAGTGATTCCTGAGTGCAGAGCCAGGAGTAACCCCTGAGCATCATCGGGTGTGACCCAAAAAGCCAAAAAAAAAAAAAAGGAAGAAAGAAAAAAGAAATCTCACAATGGAGATGTTACCGGTGCCTGCTCGAGCGAATCGATGAGCAACAGGATGACAGTGACAATGACAGATCCCGGTTTGATCCCTGGCACCACATTCAGCCCCCTGGGTACTGCCAGGAATGGTCCCTGAGCACAGAGTCAGGAGTAAGCCTGAGTAACCATAGGATGTGGGCCCACCCTTCACGCCCTACGAAAGAGAGCTTGGTCTTCGGGCGGCCAATTTCTAGCAAAGGACAAGAAACTATGGGAAGTTCGGAGATATCCTTTAGAGGTAAGCCATGACAGCTTCCCCAGGAAGAAGGGGCAGGACGAAGACAAAGCGAAGCAGAAGTTATCCAGAACCAGAAGACCGTGCTTAGAAGAGGAAGGGAATGACAGCTATGTCACCCCCAGAGGCTGAGATGGACATAGAGCCGCAGCCTTTGGCTCTGACAGGATGGAGGTCACGGGGCTCTGGCAAGAGCAGCTTGCTGTAACCTCCTCTGTGCAGCCAGTGGGGCAGTGACACAAGATCCCTCTTGGGAAGGTGCTGTGAGGGGCCTCTGTGGACGCCACAGCAGCCTGAAACCACGACGGCGTGTGCCAGGGCTCAGCTCCACCGCGCCCAGATGGAAGCAGTGGAGACTGGCGAAACTCTGCCTGAGCAACAGTACAGCAGGGAGGGAGCTTGCCTTTCATGCAACAAACCCGGGTTCGATTCCCAGCATCCCATAGGGTCCCCTGAGCACCGCCAGGAGTGATTCCTGAGTGCAGAGCCAGGAGGAACCCCTGAGCATCGCCCCCAGAGCAAAGCCAAATAAACTCTGAGGACCCCATGAGGCTGTGCCAGCACAGAGGGGAGTTGCTAAGGGTACAAGAGGGAGAGCTAAAGCGAGTGACCTGCTGGACTGGCCTGGGTGGTGGCAGAACTGAGTGGTTACTCCGTAGCAGGACTGAAATATACAGCATCACCTCCACGTTCTTTTCGGGTACGTGACTCCCTCAAAGTGTTCACTCTGCTCATACAAGCCGTTACCTGCACACCTTAGGGCCCTACTCCAGGGAATCTGTTAATATATCTGTTAATATCTCAAAGAGATACATTGCACACACCGTCATGCATGGAGGCACAGAAACAGGACCTGGGGTCAGGGAAATGGCACAAAGGGCTGGAGCACAGGCTTTGCATACAGGAGCCCCGGGTTCGATCAATGGAACCACACGGCCCCTCAAATGCCTCTGGAAATGAAAAGGAGGAGAAAAAGAAGAGAAAGAGAAAGGGCTGGAGGGATTGTACAGAAATTAAGGCGCTTGCTTGCCTTGCAGGTGGCTGACCTGGATTCAATCCCTGGCATCCCATATGGTCCCCCGACCCTGCCAGGAGTGAGCCCTGAGCATCACCAGATGTGGCCCAAAAACAAAACAAACAGAACCCCCAAAGGTTTGGTGTAAGCTGAGATGCAAATGCTAAGTGACAAGACAAGGGTCTTCTGTGGCAGGGAAACCTGGCAGGGACCAGTCCGGAACTGCTGCTGATCTTCAGGAGGCAGCTGTTGCTGGTTGCTATTATTGCCACATTGGTTTCCTATCAAGACTGTTAAAAAAAAAAAAAAAGCTACAATCTTAGTAGCTAAAAACAACACAAAACTTTGTTTTGTCTTGTCTCTGTTTTTGAACCACTCCCTAGAATGCTCGGTGGCATTGCTCCTGGCTCTGCCCTCAGGAATTACTCCTGGCAGTGTGGTGCTTGGGGACCGTATGGGATGCCAGGGAGTCAACCTAGTATGTACAAGGAAAGTGCCCTACTCTCTCCAGTCCCCAGCAACACAATTTTTGCTTTTTGGGTCACACCTGGCGATGCACAGGGGTTATTCCTGGCTCATGCACTCAAGGATTATTCCTGGAGGTTCTTGGGGGACCAAATGGGATGCTGGGAATCGAACCCAGGTTGGCCCCGCATCCAAGGCAAATGTCCTACCTAGTGTGCCATTGCTCCAGCCCCTCAACACAAAATTCTTATTTGACAGTTGTCAAGGTCATAAGTCCAAGCTAGGTCCTACCCAGATCCACTCACAGTGATCCCAGGGTTGCCTTCCTTCTGGAGATTACGAGAGAATCCTTGCCTTCTCCATTGTCGAGGCTGTCCACAGAACTCAAAGTCACCTTCCACATCAAAGCAAGATCTCTCTTCCTGGGGCCAGAGAGATAGCCCAGTAAGTAGGGAGTTCGCCATATATGGCTGACCTAGGTTCTATCCTTGGGACTAGATATGGTCCCCCCAACCCTGCTTGGAGTGAATCCTGACCGAAGTGCCAGTAAAAAGCCCTGAGCACTTCCAGGTGTGGCCCTACTCACTGTGTACAAGGGAAGCACCCTACCCACTATACTATCTCTTTGGCCCCCTCGGTACTCTTTTTGCTGTAAGTCAAGTCTACAAGAGGCCACATGTGTCCTGAAATCACCAAGGGGCCTGACTATCCAGTCTAGGACACTTCATCCCAAAGTTAAGGACAGACATACTCCATGTACTCACCAGTTTTTCTTTGTAATTTAAAAATGTTTTTGTGGGGCTGGAGCAATAGTACAGCGGGTAGGGCGCTTGCCTTGCATGTGGCCGACCCGGGTTCGATTCCCAGCATCCCATACGGTCCCCTGAGCACCTCCAGGGGTAATTCCTGAATGCAGAGCCAGGAGTAACCCCTGTGCATAGCTGGGTGTGACCCAAAAAGCAAAAAAAAAAAAGTTTTTGTAATTTCAGAGCCACACTGGGTCATGTCAGGGCTTACTTCTGCCTCTGTGTTCAGGGGATCTCATCCCTGGGGGTGGGGGGTGGGGGGGTGAGGGGGGACCATATCTAGTGCCAGGGGTTGAATCTAGAAGCCCCTTAATCCCTGTTCTCTCTCTCTCCAGCTCAGTTGTCAGTTTTCTTTTTTATGAATGAGTCTTGTGGGTCCAAACAGACATGATC
Source organism: Sorex araneus (assembly GCF_027595985.1). Lineage (NCBI taxonomy): Eukaryota > Metazoa > Chordata > Mammalia > Eulipotyphla > Soricidae > Sorex > Sorex araneus. The sequence continues at coordinate 252,190,938 of NC_073313.1, read as the reverse complement.
TTATTTAATGGAATTCTCTTCCTTGCTCAACTCAGGAAGGTGTCCACAAAACATTTCGTGGACAAACAGTTGCCATTACTTGCTACTGTATCTTGCGGAGCAGTCACACAGCCCTGGCTCTGGGAAGCAGCGTGGGAGGAGAGACAGGTGAGTCCTGTTCCAAGTGATTGTGCCAGGTGACAGGTTTCCTAAGGAGAGGCTCTTCCCCATGAATTTTCACCTCCGGATGAATTTCCGCAGTGAAGGGGCAGCATGCAGAGCAGCTGTGTCTGCAGGACATGGGCCTGAAAGGCAGGAAGACCCAATTGCTTCTGTTTGTGTCCGGCCCTGCCTGAGTGCCAGGCTGCTAGGCACTCAGACCCTGCCCCGGGGCTTAGGGACAGGATGGGACATTCGAGACAGACATGGGGATTGGAGCCAGTTATAGCAGGCAATGTGCTCTTTCCTTGGGTGCTGCCTACCAGGGTTGGAGCGCGGGCACCGCATATGGTCCTCCGAGTACCACCAGGAGTGATCCCTGAGCGCAGCGTCAGGAGTAAGCCCTGAACACCGCGGGTCCCCCGCCACCCCCGAAACAAACTAAAATAAATAAGTAAATAATTGAAATTAGCCACGGCTCGGAATCCCCTTGAGCTTTTATCCTCTCCCGGTCCCCTCCGGGTGGAATCCTGGACTCCTTCGCCACCGAGAGGACCAAGACTTTGGGAAAAGCCCTTGCCCAAGATTGCACAGGTCCTGAGGCTGGCGGCGGGACGGCGCGCAGGTGGCCGTGGCGAGGGCCGGGCTGATAGTGACGGCGCCGGTGACGGGCCGCAGAGCCGCGCGCGCGAGCGGTGAGCCCGGCACCTTCCCGGCGTCTGTCCCCCGCAGACAGTCCGGGATCCTCGGTCCGCCGGGGGGCCGGAGGAGGAGGGCTCGGCACCCTGGGGCTCAGACTGTGCTCGCGGTCCTCGGCCGCGCACCGGAGTTGGCGCAAGCCAGCTCTCGCGGTCGGGGACCGGCAGGCGGCGTGCGGCTCCAGCGATCGGCGGGAGCCCGGCGGCGCGCGGGAGTCTCGGGCCAGACTAGATGGGGAGGACACGGACGGAAGCGGGCTGCACCCCGCGGGGAAGCACCTCTACGGCACCCGGCCTCATTCAGAGCTCCTGAACTCTCCGCGCCCCGGCATCGTGGGAGCAGGAGAGACGCACCCTTGGACTGTGCCCCGCGTCCCTGCGTGCCAGCTCCAGGTTTGGAGCGAAGGGCTCAACCCCAAGACGCGGCTCGGAGCACGCAGGCCACAGGTGAGGGCGCCGCCAAGGGTCGGGGGAGGGGCCGCGCGCAGGCCCCACCCCGGGACCGCCCACTCCCCAGACGGGGGCGTGGCCTCCGGGCTGCCCGGCCCCTACGGGGCCCGCGAGCGCGCGGCCCCGCCCCCCGCCTATAAGAGCGGTGCGGCACTGCAGCTAGCGCAGTTCTCACTGAGACCCGTCACCCGGACTCTGCGTGAGACGCACCACCCGGACTCACCATGGTGAGTGGGGCCCCTCTGCCACCGCTCCCGGCCCCTCAGTTGCCCCTCTCCTTCGGGGACCCTCTCTCCGCCCGCACCCTCCACCCGGCGCTCCCGGGCTGCGGGAGGTGCCAGGAGGGTTTGCGCTGCCTCCACCTTCCACCTCCACCCTCACCCACTCCCGGGCACTCCGGAGGAGTCGTGCGCTTCACTTTCGGGGACCGGGGGTGGCGGGGGATGCGGGGGGAGGCCTGCGCGAGGCCAGTCTGGGGAGCCTCCTGGAAAGGCACTCCCGCGCGAGTGCCCGAAGCCTCCCGGCGCGCGGGGGGGGGGGGGAGTGGGTCACGCGATCCCGCTCTCGGTTCTTTCCACGGGCGGGCCGGAGACCCGCTCGGCCGCCCTCCGCTCCGGTCCTCCCCGCCCCCCTCCCCGGTCCCCCGTGCCCTGGAATGGAGCGAACACGTGCTTGGCGCTAGACGGTGGAAGGGGGTCAGGTTACCGGTTCCCGCGTCCCCTTTTCTCCCGACAATATGTGCATCTCTCTCCTCGCCGCCGTCTCCCCCCACCCCGTGACTCAGCACCCCGCTTCGGAGCCCGGAGGGATGGCGGGAATGGGGTTTGGCTTGGTGGGGCGAGCCTGCCCCCTCGCCAGCCCGAGTCCGGGTGCGCCGATGGGCAGAGACAGCTGGCGCGGAGCGCGAGCGCGGGCAGAGGCCAAGTGGGGGGAGGGCAGAGGTGTGCGTAGGGGTGGTATTTATAGCCCTGGATGGGGCCCCGAAATCCAATCCCCGCTCTATCCGGGGATGCTGGGACACGAAGGAATCTCTCCGGGAGGCGAATGGAGGGCCGGGGTGTAGGCGCGCGCTCCCCTGGCCGGAGTGAGGTAACCCGCACGTTCCGCTTCCCTTTCTGGGTATTTGGAAACCGTCACCCCGCCATTTCAGGGCTTGCCAAGGAGGGTTGCGCTGTGCCGCCTTCCTGGGGCGCTTGGTGGGGGGAAGGGGGGCTAATTCAAGATTGGGCGTGGGGGGAAGGGGGAGCCCGGGGCGCCTGCTGGCCACAGCCCCGCTGCCTCTGCAGGTCTGCTCACTGCTATTTCCGTGAGGGCTGACGTGGAGCTGAAGACTCCTGGGGTGAGGGGGTGGAGGTGGGGAGAGCAGCCAGATGGGATCGATCCCCCCGGAGCCAGATGCGATCAGATGGTGTAGAATGCCACGCCAGTGGCTCCGGGGTCACCTAATGCGGGGTTGGAAGGCGGACACCACCTCTGCAGCCGTGGGGAGGAAAGAAAGCCAGGGGGGGTAGCTGAAAATTCTGGTTGTTCCTCCCCCAAGCCAGAGTTATTCAAGTGTGTGTGGGTGGGTGGGTGGGGGTGGGGGGTCTCCAGCTGTAAAGACTCAGCTGTGGGAAATCTCACTTTTTCTCGCCCTGGAGCAGCTGCTTCTGTGCCCGGACCAGGATTCGGGAGCTGCTCAAAGTCGCTTGCCCTTGACTGGGTGACTCGCAGCCAGCTCCTCTGGGCTGATAAATAAGCACTTGCCCTCCAGGTCCCTCCCCGCTGGAGTGCCAGGTCCAGGCAGCCTCCCCTAGTCCCCCCCACCCAGAAGTAGGCAAAGAGGGATGTCTGGCCGAACTGGGTACCTCCAAGTTGGGGAGACGCGCTGCAGGGGAGTCTGGGCACGCTGCCAGCCTCTCTCATCTCTGCCCAGCCCCAAAGCCGCCACTTTTGCCAATTGAGTCATCTGGACTGGGAGGTGATGGGATGAGAGAGAGAGAGGCCCTTGAGGTGAGGACGCAGGGGCGCGGCCCCTCCTGCGACCGTCACCTCTCTTTGTCCCTCAGCGTGAATGCATCTCCGTGCACGTGGGGCAGGCAGGTGTCCAGATGGGCAATGCCTGCTGGGAGCTCTACTGCCTGGAGCATGGGATCCAGCCCGACGGGCAGATGCCCAGCGACAAAACCATCGGCGGAGGGGACGACTCTTTCACCACCTTCTTCTGCGAGACGGGGGCGGGGAAGCACGTGCCCCGGGCGGTGTTTGTGGATCTGGAACCCACGGTGATCGGTGAGAAGCACGGGTGGCCGGGAGTGCCATGGGGACTGGGAAGGGAAGGGGGACATTGAGGGGAGTGGACAGGGACCCTCAGTGTCTCCATCTGTTAAAAGTGTGTCCAGGCCAGGCGTTTCTCTGGCCCTGAAAACTGCTTGCTCCATGCAAGCCACGGAAGGAAGGGGTCATGGCTTGGGGTTTTTTTTTCTCCACATGGCTATCTCAGGCTGGCAGGAGGATGATGGTTTCCAAATGTCCGGCCGCAGCCCCCCAGGCTGGGGGAGGGAAGGCCCTGCCCTGCCCAGCATGGCCTTGTGGTTTGTATTCATCCTGGTGGTCTGTGCCTTTCTAGATGAGATACGGAACGGCCCGTACCGCCAGCTCTTCCACCCCGAGCAGCTCATCACTGGCAAGGAGGACGCGGCTAACAACTATGCCCGCGGTCACTACACCATTGGCAAGGAGATCATCGACCCCGTCCTGGACCGGATCCGCAAGCTGGTGAGGACGTGGCTGGGGGAGCGAGAGAGGACAGGAGGAAGGTTCTGAGATGATGCTAATGGTGAGGGACGGTTCTCTGGGCCCAGATCTATTTCAAGCAGCCGTGGCTAATTGTAGCTGTTCCCAGAGTGAGCCGCGCCTCTGCCGTGCTCATCAGTCTTTCCCTGACTCCTGAGATATTTTCGGCTTTTCTGGAGCCAGGAGGGAGAGTCCCCAGGCTGCTCCCCTGTCTCCATGGCTCTTGCTTGCTTTGCTTTTCAGGCTGACCAGTGCACGGGACTCCAGGGCTTCCTGGTCTTCCACAGCTTCGGAGGGGGCACCGGCTCCGGCTTCACCTCGCTGCTCATGGAGCGCCTCTCCGTCGACTACGGCAAGAAGTCCAAGCTGGAGTTCTCCATCTACCCGGCCCCCCAGGTGTCCACGGCCGTGGTGGAGCCCTACAACTCCATCCTGACCACGCACACCACCCTGGAGCACTCGGACTGCGCCTTCATGGTGGACAACGAGGCCATCTACGACATCTGCCGGCGCAACCTGGACATTGAGCGGCCCACCTACACCAACCTCAACCGCCTCATCAGTCAGATCGTGTCCTCCATCACGGCCTCGCTGCGCTTCGACGGGGCCCTCAACGTGGACCTGACCGAGTTCCAGACCAACCTGGTGCCCTACCCGCGCATCCACTTCCCCCTGGCCACCTACGCGCCCGTCATCTCGGCCGAGAAGGCGTACCACGAGCAGCTGTCGGTGGCCGAGATCACCAATGCCTGCTTCGAGCCGGCCAACCAGATGGTGAAGTGCGACCCCCGCCACGGCAAGTACATGGCCTGCTGCCTGCTGTACCGGGGTGACGTGGTGCCCAAGGACGTCAACGCCGCCATCGCCGCCATCAAGACCAAGCGCAGTATTCAGTTCGTGGACTGGTGCCCCACGGGCTTCAAAGTGGGCATCAACTACCAGCCCCCTACGGTGGTGCCCGGGGGGGACCTGGCCAAGGTGCAGCGTGCCGTGTGCATGCTGAGCAACACCACCGCCATCGCCGAGGCCTGGGCCCGCCTGGACCACAAGTTCGACCTGATGTATGCCAAGAGGGCGTTCGTGCACTGGTACGTGGGCGAGGGCATGGAGGAGGGCGAGTTCTCCGAGGCCCGGGAGGATATGGCCGCCCTGGAGAAGGATTACGAGGAGGTGGGCATCGACTCCTACGAGGATGAGGACGAGGGAGAAGAGTAGAAGAGCTGCGTGGAGCCCCCCTCCCCCCACTGTGTTTATTGCAAAATCCTTTCGAAATAAACAGCCTCCTTGCACGGTTTCTTGTCCGCTCTGTCTGCTTACGCTGCTTGTGCCTCTGCTGCCTTCCTCCTTGTGCTGCTACGGCTGCTGCTGCCCTGCTCGCCGCTCATCACCCCCTACCTCCTGCGACTGAAGCTGAGAACTGCCACGGGGCCTGCCAGGCCCGGGAAACCTGATCTCCGGGGGCCTAGGAGAGGGAGGAAAGGAAGACCAGGCCCGGGATGTCTCTGCCCTGCCCGCCTTCACTTCCTTTCCGAGCAGGCGATCCCGAGTCCCGCTGTCTGGAGTCTGAGAGCTGAGCCTGCTCCCTCCTTCCTGCTGCTTCTGCTGTCTCGGGCTCTGGAAGCCAGGCTGGGCCCGGACCCTTCTGGGCCTGATGAGAGCTTGGGCTGGCCTGACCTGGCCTCCCAAAGCCTGGAGGCTCGTCATCAGCTAGGGTGGGTGGTTGGGAGCTCCCCCCACACCCCAGCCGCTTTGCTGAGCTTCCTGTCTGTCTCTGCTGCTGCTTTGCTGGGGCCTCCGGCTGTGCCATTAAAAGTCAGGTCGCCTCCCCTCTGTTTGTGCTTTCTTTCTGGCCTCAGCCTCTGCGCTAGCTGGTGGGGCGCCTCCTGCCAGGGCCCTGGGGAAAAACGCCAACTTTGCTAATAGGCACCCAAGGACCCACACTGACGTCAGCCAGCACGTGGGGGTGGGCACCGTGGGGGAGGGGAGTGAGACGCCATCTCTGGAGCACGAAATGCCAACTGCAGCCTGGCCACCCCTCCCTGGCGATTCAGGGACGCCGTGCCCTTCCCCCGGGAACAGGTCTCGGGCCCCGCCAAGGTAGGGCCCCTGTTTACTCAGCAGTGCAGGCAGGAAGTGGCGGCTGGATCTGGCCGTGCCACACCGGCCTCATTAATCATTAACCATGTGTGAGCTTGAGCCATCTGGGAGACTGGGGGCCCACATGGCTGCCACCAGCGCTGCCCTTGCCCCTGGGGCTGAGCTGGGAGACGGAGTCTGAGCAGTTCTGAAGCTTCCTGGCTGTCTCCACCCAGGGCAAGGCTGGTAAACCGGCTGGGCTGCTCTGACTCAGCTCCCCACCCCAAGGGCAAGGAAGGAGGGAAAGGAGGAGTTGGGGAGGCTGTCTAGGGGGCCCTGATCCCAGTTCTTGGCGTTAGCAGATGTCAGCTCAAGCCAGAGCAGCTTCCCATTCTGACTGAGGCCAGCTGAGAACACTGCCCCTGCCATCACCCGCCAGCCCGCTGGGGGAAGGCTCCCCCGCCTGCCTCCTCTCTGGACAGCTGTCACACCGTCCCCGGGCCACTGTCCTCCCTGGGCCCTGGCCTTGGGAACAGCAACCAGTCTCGGGGCCCCACACTCTGGGAACAGTGGGACCGAGTTCAAGACACCAAAGTGCTTTCACTTTATTCCTGTCTGTATACAATCTCCTGCTCCCAAATTTGGAACCAGACCATGATGTGAGCTCAGAGCCTGTGTCCCCCAGCTCAGGCTCCCACAGTCCCCCAGCTCAGGGGCCCTGCCCCCTTTGCTCTTGGGAGTGAGAGGGCAAAAGGAAGGAAGGGCAAGATGATGCTCCCACCCCTCTGCCCTCTGGCAAGTGAGCGGGAGGGGGAGAGCCGGGCACGCTGCACCGCACACACGGCCCAGAGCCTCCATCCGGGCTCTGCGGCTGCCGTCGCTCCACGGCTCCTGGCTGGCTCAGACCACGCCACTGACGTGCTGGGACCACAGCCGCTGGCTTGCTCGGACCATGGCCACTGGCGTGCTCAGATGTGGGTCGTGTCCTGGCCTGGCGCTGGGGGCTGCAGGGCCTCCAGCTGAGTGAGGAGGACGGGAATGTGAGGGCGCTGCTCGGAGTCCACGGTCATCATTGAGTCCAGCAGCTGCTGCATCGCTGCCGAGTACCTAAGGGAGGGAGGGCCAGGGGACCAGGGAACAGCCAGCCCTAGGCCAGGGCCCCCACCCTGGGGTGCATCCAGATGGGGGTTCGCCGCTCACCTGGGGCTCTGTGGGATGATGAGCTTATTCTGGACAGCCAGGGCCACGCTGTCCCCCTTCTGGAACACCATGTCGTAGGGCCCTTCGCCGTACATCATGGCGTAGAGCACGCAGCCTAAGGACTAAGCAAACCTTGGTTATGCCCACCTCAGCCCCTGGGCATCACTGGGGGCCAGAGAGACTGTCTGCCAGCTGAGGGGCCCTGAACCTCCCAGTCAGCCTCTGCCCTCAGCTCTGACAGTGAGCGCCACCCGAGCCGTGCAGGGGCACGCGGGCGGTAGGAAACCACTTCCTGAGCAACAGCACCTGTGCCCAGGAAGGAAGTGCAGGGGGATGGGGACATCGACAGTTCCGGGGGGGCCCCCCAGCAGACACAGCCTCTGTCCCGCAGGAGCACGAGGTATGTGTGGGGCGGGGTGGGGGCGGGGGTTCTCTCCTCACCCAGACATCAGTCCGCTCATCGATGACGCAGTGGCTCTGCACGGTGAAGAGCTCGGGGGCCCGGTAGGAGATGGTGCACCGCTGGGCTGCCCAGTCCTGGAACACAGAAGTCCAGCGCGCGGCAGTGGGGCCGCAGGCACAGAGCTGGGGCAGGCACTGGCGGGAGCAGTGGGATGGGGCCAGGAAGGGGTGGGGTGGGAGGGAGACGGTCTTACCTGCAGGGCCAGAGCCTGGCGGGATCCCTCCACTTGGATGCGAGCTTGATTCATGGAGCCCAAATCCATTAACACTGGCTGCCCCTCCTCCCCGAGCAAGATGTTGGTGGGCTTCAGGTCTCTGCAGGGAAGTGGGCAGGACCTCTGAGGCGCTTGCACCCAGACGGGGAAGGCGATCAGAAGAGGGAGCAAATGGGGCTGAGTGATAGCACAGCGGGTAGGGCGTTTGCCTTGCTCGCCGCCAACCCCGGTTCGATTCCCAGCCTCTGGTATGGTCCCCTGAGCATGCCAGGAGTAATCTCTGAGCATCAACGGGTGTGACCCAAAAAGCAAAAAAAAAAAAAAAAAAAAGAGGGAGCAAAGCCCTCATGCTGCTCCGGGCACGGGCTCTCCCACTGACCTGTGGGCATAACCCTTGGCGTGAATGGCCTCGAGGCCTCTGCAGATGCCAAGCAGCAGCTGGAGGATCTGCTCTTCCGTCAAGAAGCTGCCTTTGTCCTTCAGCCTTTCGATCTCGTTCCACAGCGTCCCTCTCTGCAATGCAAGTCCCGCCCGGAGTGGGCAACGGCGGCCAGGCCTGGGCTCCCTTCCCCATGGCCATCACACCTCCTCCTCCTGCTCCTGCGGCTCCAATCTGCCGGGGGCCACCCCTCTTCGCTGCCCGGGGGCTTTCTGACCTTGAAGAAGGGGAGCAGTAGCCAGGCCTCCTGTTTTGGGCCCCGCTCCTTCACACAGTAAGCCACAAGGTGAAGGATGTTGGGGTGATAGAAGAGGCGATGCATGTCCGCTTCTCGCTCCGCTTCCTCCTGGTCCTGCTGCTCGTGACACAGGATCCGCTTCAGGGCGTAGAAGTGGCCATCATGTAAGCCCTCCACTAGGTCCACATAGCTGAACCCGCTGTGGGCCGAAGGGGTGAGTAAAGGGCAATGACCATATGTCACACTGCCAGGGGAAGGGGAGCGTTTGGGGAGGGGGGAGGGAGAGGAGAGCGGGGGTCGTGTCCTTCATTCCTATTTAACAAAACACCTTCCCGAGATGTGGAGTCAATGCCACGTTTTGTAAGTGACAGCTGCTTGGTAAATGTCCATGCTGACCTACAGCTAAGAACCGAGCACTGCGTGCCTGCCTGATGTACATCATCTTAGGGTTCTGTCAGCACCCCATGGTGCACAGGAGGAAATCAAGAGTCTGACAAGGTCATCCAAGGCGGACCGAGAGGGCAAACAGTACAGCAGGTATGGCGCTTGCCTGGCACGTGGCTGACCCGGGTTGGGTTAGATCCTCGGCATCCCATATGGTCCCCCGAGCCCGCCTGGAGTGATCCCTGAGCAAAGAGCCAGGAGTCAGCCCTGAGCACCGCTGGGTGTGAACCCCCAAAATCAAAATGAAACAAAACAAAAGAAACAAAACACCGGGGCTGGAGCAATAGCACAGCAGGTAGTAGCGCCTTGCACGCGGCCGACCCGGGTTCAATTCCCAGCATCCCATATGGTCCCCTGAGCACCGCCAGGGGTGATTCCTGAGTGCAGAGCCAGGAGTAACCTCTGTGCATTGCCGGATGTGACCCAAAAAGCAAAAAAAAAAAAAGAAAGAAACAAAACACCAAGGCGGCCTGAAGAAACCTGTCTCCAGAAACCATCTTCTTTCCTACTTAACTCTGGGGGAACACCTCGAGGGAGCCCCGATCCTGGGCAGATGGCTGTCCCTCAACCCCCAGGACCCCGAGACCCGAGCTGGGAGGGTGATGGCCACACACTCACCCCTCCCCCAGCTTCTGGATGAAGAGGTAGCGCTTGTTGTCCACGACGAAAGTTCCCCGAGAGCAGACACACAGCGCGTGGCCCATAGCGGCCGGGTCATCCTCCTCCGGGGCGGTCTAGGGCTGTCAACGGGCTGGTCCAGGGGGCACTGCTCTGACAGACGGTGAGCCGAGGGTCCGGGAGAACATTCTGGAAGGGAGAGACCGGCACGGCGACGGGTCGGACGCAAGCCAGAGGGGGGCCCAGCGGAGCAATGGGGACCGCTGCGAGCTCAGGCCTGGCGATGCCAGCTCCCGTATGGCAGCGCCCAGGTGCCTCCCAGCGCCAGACCCTGGGTCCACCTGCGGGCCGCCCGGGGCTCCCGCACCCCTTGGGGCCGCAAAGGCGGGTCCCGCGTTCGTCCCGGTTGCGGGCAGAGGGGGTGCGAGGCGAGGGAGGGGACATCCCCTGGGCGCCCCCCGCCGCCTCGGCATCGGCGCGCACAGGCCGGGAGGGGGCCGGGCCCCTGACTCCCCCCCACTAACCTGACTCGGGCGAAAGAGACGCAGCAGGGACCGGAAGCGGTGCTACGTCATCAGTGCGCGCCGGAGTAACGGCCCAGCGGTATCCTAGCAACCTCCGGGCATCCCCAGGATGTGGGGGCGCGGCGCCCAGAGGCCGGGGGCTGACTAGGCCTGGCGCGGGGGCTACGGGTCCCGGCCCCGGGTGAGAGTTCCCCGTCTGGCCTTCAGCAGGGGGGCAAAACGCAGGCACCGACGCCGAAGGGGAGCAAAGCCGGACTCGGCCGAGGCCCCCGGGACTGCCACCTTCCTCCCGATGCCGGAGGTAGGAGGCCCCCTACCGCCGGCGATGTGCTCCCGCGAGGAGAGCGGTGGGGACGGCAAGTGCCTGGACCCCCCACCCCCCCACCCCCCAGCTCTGATGACTACCCTCTGTGGGGGGGCTCTAGCCCGTATCCCAATACCCTAGTCTTTTTTTTTTTTTTTTTTTGCTTTTTGGGTCACACCCAGCGATGCTCAGGGGGTTACTCCTGGCTTTGCACTCAGGAATTACTCCTGGCAGTGCTTGGGGGACCATATGGGATGCCGGGGATCGAACCTGGGTCGGCCGCGTGCAAGGCAAACGCCCTACCCGCTGTGCTATCGCTCCGGCCCCCCAATACCCTAGTCTTAAGGGCGCAGGCTCCTGAACCAGATTGACAAGCCCCGTGGCCGAGTGACCTCGAACAAATTATTGAAGCTCGAGGATCTCACTTGCCCTCATGGGTCCCCAAGTGCGTGCACCATGATGCCACACCGGCGGATTCAACCCCAATTTTTATTCAACGGGTTGTAATCCCGTGGATCGCTTATTCCCTCTTCCGCCCCCTTGATTTTCTCGCCTGTAAAATGGGAAGCGCTCAACGGGCTGCTGATGCTGAGCCCAGTCCCCAGTTCGTGCTGAGACTCAGGAATCACTCCTCCATCCTCAGGGTCCCAGGCTTGGGACTGGGGAAGCAAGAGTGATAGAAAGTTCTCAAGAGTCCCATGCCTGGCTACCAAGGAGTGGTTTCACAGTCTCTTGCCCCAGCCACAGCAGTCCCTTGGAGAGGGACACACTTCCAGGGAAGATCAAGTGGCCAGGAGGGGTATCCTGGCCCTTTTGCCAGAAGAGAGTCCTCCAGGAAAAAGATCACCCTGGGCTGGAGAGGTAGTGCAGTGGGTAGGGTGCTTGCCGTGTGAGCAGCAGACTCAGATTTGCTCCCTGAAAGCACATATGGTTCCCCAAGTCCTGCCAGGATTTATCCCTGAGCACAGAGGGATAGGCTCTGAGCAGTGCCAGGTGTGACCCCCCCAAAAAATATTCTTGTTATCTGGTACCTCCCATGTCACACTCCAGAACTTAGGTTTCCTTTGCTTTGGGACTTGCTTTAGCCCCGTGGCTCTAACTCTTACTCATCTTGATTTAACCAGGTTGGAGCGCTAGAACAAGGGGTTCAGGTCCTCACCCTGCATGCTTCAGACCCTGGTTGGTCACCAGCACTACACAAGGTCCCCAGAGCGTGGCTTGGAGTCCCTCTTGAGCACAGAGCCAGGAAGAGCCCCAGAGTGGGGACCTCATCCTCTCCTCCCCACAGATATAGATATAACCTGCTCTGTGCCTTGTGCATTTCTAGAAGCCGAGGACAGATTCACAGAGAACCGGTACTCTCTGCCCTCAGTTTTGTTTTGTTTTGTTTTGCTCTTTGGGTCACACCTGGCAGTGCACAGGGCTTACTCCTGGCTCTGCACTCAGGAATCAACCCTGGCAGTGCTCAGAGGACCATATGAGATGCTAGGAATCGAACCCGGGTCGGCCGTGTGCAAGGCAAAGGCCCTACCTGCTGTGCTATTGCTCCAGCCCACTGCCCTCAGTTTTGGGGAACATTGTCCCCCCTCAGATGTGTGCAGGACGATCTGTGTCTCTTTATTGTCTGATTGGGCCACAGCCAGCGCTCAGGGCCTACTCCAGCCACTACACTCAGGGGTTGCTCCTGGCGGGGCTCAGGGAATCAAACGTGGTACCAGGGACGAAACCCTAGTTGGGCTGCGCGTCAGGCCTACCTGCTTTACTTCTGCCCCAGCCCCTGCCCGAGTATCTTTAAAGCACAGATTCTGGGTCCCTGGGAGATAGCGCCAAGGGCTGAGCACAGGGATCACACGCAGGCACCTGGGGTTCAGTCCCACCCCCATAGTTCCTCGAGTACCTCCAGGTGTGCACCCCAATGTATCTCTCCTATCTGGTTCTGAGACAGGCTCCAAGACACTGTGTTTTTAGCATGCAATGGAGCTCGCACTCGGATGGCTGTTCAGGAGCTGCAGAGGGTTTAAGTTTCTTGTTTTATTTAGACATCGGGATTCACACAGTAGTTCACGATGGGTTTCCGAGCGGACCATGTTCCCATCTCCAGCCCCACCACCAGTGTGCCCCTCCCTCCGCGGCTGGTCCCCGGTTCCCTCCCGTCCCTCCAACCCGACTCCTTACAGTTTATTGATTGTAGGTTTACAGATACCTCACCTCTAAGGCCCGGGCCCCTTGCCCCATTGTTACTTCCAGAACTTTCCTTCTTGCTCCTCCTCCTCCCCCCCCCAACACACCATTTCTTCTCGCCTTGCCCACCCCCCAGTCTAGAGCCAGCGTTTTGCCCACTCTTGCTGCCTACCATTCCCCCTGGACATGTTATTCTGTATACCAGCTTATTGCGAACATCCGGTACGCGACCTTGTTTTCCTGACTTCCTTCACGTACCATGAGATCTTGCAGTTCACCCGTGGGAGCCGCAGAGGCTTCTACAAGCTCACAGAGAGCGGGCGGGTGGTTACAGGCGCCCCGCAGAGGTGGTCTCCGCCCCTTTGCTCGCTGAGCTTTCCTCCCAGGAGGCCTCCACGTGACCGTCGAACCGCCCATGGCTAACTGGGGGAGCCCTGGACGCACCATGGACCCGCAGCCGCCACTCTGTCTGCCCTTCCTGCCACTGCTGCTGCTGCTGCTGCTGCTGCTGCTACCGCTACCCCAGGTACAGGCACAGAGAGACCCCGCCCAACGAAGGGGCGGGGATCCCCCTCCCAGGGGGAGGGGGAGACAGTGAAAGGACAGCCCACCCCCGCGCCCCGGCCAGCCAGCCGGCCCCTTCTCCTGGAGCCCACTCCTCACGCCCAGCTCCTGCCTGTCTGCCCCTCTGCAGGCGGACACGCGGTCTTTCCAAGTGGATTGGGAGTATGACCGGTTCCTCCTGGACGGGACCCCCTTCCGCTACGTGTCCGGCAGCCTGCACTACTTTCGGGTCCCGCGGGTGCTCTGGGCCGACCGGCTTTACAAGATGCGAATGAGCGGCCTCAACGCCGTCCAGTTGTAAGAAGTGGGGTGGGGAGAGCTCAGGACTTCACCCGCCTAAGGGACAGGGAGGGCAGGGCAGAAAGGAGGCCGGCACCTCATTCCAGCAGCTACCCAGAGTTCCCCAAATCCTTTAGACCTCCCCAGCCAGCCCTGCATCCTGTTAACTGTTTCCTTTCTCAGTTATGTGCCCTGGAACTACCATGAACCGCAGCCTGGGGTCTATAACTTTGAAGGCAGCCGGGATCTCATTGCGTTTCTGAAGGAGGCATCTTTAGCAAACTTGTTAGTCATCCTGAGACCAGGACCTTACATCTGTGCTGAGTGGGAGATGGTGAGTTAGCGGAGCAGGGTGGAAGCACACACACACACACACACACACACACACACACACACACACACACACACACAGACATATGCCTTCAGAGACACTCACACACACACAGACACACACACTCAAACACACACAGACACATGCACACAGATGCACACACACATACACACACACATGCACACCCCCCAGTTCTAGTCTGTTCCTATTCACCCGGGCTCTAGGCTGCTCTGGTGCTCTGCCTGGCCTTCTTTCTTCTCATCCTCGTAGTTGACTCCCAGACAACAAACCCCACACACCTTTCTGTTTTTGTATGTCTCAGGGGGGTCTTCCGGCCTGGTTGCTTCGAGAACCAAATATTCGTCTGAGAACCTCAGATCCAGGTGAGTTGAGGCAAAAGATTGAACACAGTCAAGAAGCTAACAATGACACCAATGACACGGGTCATTTGGGTGTCCAAGGAGGCCCCCCGAAATTAGGAATCATTCACTCAGGTTTGTTTGGTTCCCAGACAAGATGCAGTCTCTATGCAGTGGGCCATCAACTCTAATTTTTGGCTCTTGTTTTGGATTGTTTTTTCTTTTTGGGTCACACCCAGTGATGCACAGGGTTTATTCCTGGCTTTGCACTCAGGAATTACTCCTGGCGGTGCTCGGGGGACCATAAGGGATGCTGGGATTCGAACCCGGGTCAGCTGTGTGCAAGGCAAACACCCTACCCGCTGTGCTATCACTCTAGGCCTTGTTTTGGATTTTTAAAGTATTTGCTGTTTAGTTGGAGGGAGGCCTGTCATGGCGCTGCCTTTGCTTTTCTGTCTCTCACAGAGTGGCCAGAGAGAGTGGGCTGGAGTCAAGACGGGCTGGTGGTGGGCCATTTTGGTGTAGGATTGCTTCTGCCATGGCAGGGGATTTCCTAAGTCTTATTCTCAGGTCCAAGAAGACCCTTTGGAGTTTAAGCACAGGTGTGACACAGTCTGATTTGTTTTCAAAATCGTACTTTGACTCGAGAGAGGGCAGGGTTGGGGTGCTTGCCTTGCACACAGCGGACACGAGTTTGACTCCAACATCTCCTATGGTTCTGCCAGGAGCAACCTGTGAGCTCAGAGCCAGGAGTAAGCCCTGAGCACCACTGGTGTGGCCCCCAAGCAAACAGTCCCTTTAGCCTGACTGTGAAAAATGGACCGAAGGGAGCCAGCACGGAGGGAGAGAAGCTCTTTGGGAGACTGTGATGGTGTTGAGAGGAGAGACGAGCGTGGCCGCAGATGATGCTCATGATAGAAACAAAAAGAGGGGGCTGGAGAGAGAGATAACACAGCGGGGAGGGCATTTACTTTGCATGCAGCCAACCTGGGTTCGATTCCCAGCATCCCATATGGTCCCCTGAATGCAGAGTCAGGAGTAAGCCCTGTGCATCGCCAGGTGTGACCCAAAAAGAAAAAAAAAGAAAGAAAAGGGGACAGACTCATACAGGATGGAGAAAAAGATCACAGGACTTGACAGATTTGGCTTGGAAGAGGGGCAGGTAGGAACAGTGTGGGAAGAGTCCAAACGTTAAAATGAAAGAGTGTTGGTGTAGGACAAAATGTACAGTCTGTTTCCAAAGAAAACCAGCCAGCCGTCCCTTGCTAGCGGATCCAGTAGCCTTCCCCACGGTGGAGCACGTTGTCCTTCCGTCTCTCTAGTCCTATGCTCTAACACTCCTCTGGTCCCCACCTTGTCACGCCCCCCCCTCCAGTCTCTTACTGGCTCTCCTTCAGGTCCCTTTCTGCTCAGTCTTGGGGTGTTTCAGGGATCCGTCATCTCATCTGTTCACAGGGCTTTCAATTCGAATAGGGCCATGAGTTAGCTCTGCAGGCTGAGTGCGTGCCTCGCGTGTGGGAGACCCACGTATGATCCCCGGCACGGCATGGTGTTTCCAAGCAGGGCTAGGAGCAACCCCTGAGCATACAATCAGCCAGTAGTCCCCCCAAGCACCCCAGAAAACAATCAACAGAATACATCCTGATAGCC
Source organism: Sorex araneus (assembly GCF_027595985.1). Taxonomy (NCBI): domain Eukaryota; kingdom Metazoa; phylum Chordata; class Mammalia; order Eulipotyphla; family Soricidae; genus Sorex; species Sorex araneus. Next base: position 252,174,993 of record NC_073313.1, on the reverse strand, counting down.
AGTGACTGCAATACGTATCACTAGGCAGAACCTTTGCTCCGTCCCTCTCGGAGAGCCCGGCAAGCTACCGAGAGTATCCTGCCCACACGACAGAGCCTGGCAAGCTCCCCGTGGCATATTCAATATGCCAAAAACAGTAACAACAAGTCTCACAGTGGAGATGTTACTGGTGCCCGCTCGAGCAAATTGATGAACAACGGGATGCCAGTACTACAGTGCTACAGTGCAGGCAGAACCTTTGACTTCCTAAAGCAAAGCACGTACGTACATACCCTACGTGACTTCTGCAGTTGGAGGTCTACAAGGAAGAGTGATAAGCCTGAGCTTAGGGTCCCTTTCCCAGACCAGCTCCTCACACATCTCATTTCAGTTAATGACACCTCCATTTTTTTTTTAGACAAAATAGAGGTGTCATTAAGTCCATGAACATGGTCTAAAGAGTCACATTCAACTCACATTCAATTCAGCCAAAAACCTCCTTCTGGATGTGTTGAATTCAACTATTCTTCCTTACTTCCGTTGCCATCACTCTGCTCCAAGCCATTTTCCTTCACAGGGTTTTTTTTTTTTTTTGACCATCTTCCTAGCTGGCCTCCATTCTCTCGCCTCACTCTCACGAGGTTCACTCTCAATATAGTGGCCAGCGTGGTCCTATTAACATGTAAGTGTAACAGTACTTCTCAGATCATGGCCGTTCTGTTTCAACCTCCCCGATGGGCACTCATCTCAGCACATGCCCCGTGGATTCCAGAAATTCCGGAAAATCCTCGCACCTCATTGGCCCACCCTTGGCCGCATGCTCCTCCTGGCACCGTGCACTGTGGTCTTTATTTGGTTTTGGTTTTGTTCGGGGGCCACACTTGGCAGTGTTCACGGGTTACTCCTGGCTGCACAGAACCTACTCCTGGTGGTGCTTGGGGGACCACACAGGGTGCCAGGAATGGAACCCAGGTCAGCCGGATGCAAGGCAAGCGCCCTCCCCACTGTACTGCCCGTCCAGCCCCACCTTGTGGCTTTTCTCCCAGCCTCTGGGCCCCAGCCTGCAGTGAGGCTTGTGAGGCTGGAGTGAATTCACTCACCCTCCAGAGTTTCCTGCCTGCTAGACCATGCCCTCCTCAGGCGGGGGCCAGCCCACTCGGGGGCCAGCCCCAAGGAAACAGCCCCAGGGATAAGTGTTTAATGACCAGCGGAGGCTGTGAGGTGACAGGGGAGGGTGCCACAGGAGGGCTCACCCCAAATATTCAGGAATCAGGGGTCTTCCTGAGGAAGAGAAAGAGAAGTGGACACATGGAAACTGAGTGAGGTAGAGGAGGGTGAGGGAGGGAGGACCGGCTCAGGAAAACTCCGAGGATGAATCATGAAAATCAGAGCGGGGGTCGGAGAGATAGTACAGCAGGCAGCGCTTGCTTGCACGGCTGACCTGGGTTCAGTCCCCGGCACCCCATGTAGTCCCCGGAGTCTGCCAGGAGTGAGCACAGAGCCAGGAGTAAGCCCTGGGCACTGCTGGGTGCAGCCCCCAAACTGAACAATCAAACTCCTGATACAAGCATATAGAAATCACTATAATTAATTTTCCTGGGGGCTGGAGCGATAGCACAGCGGGTAGGGCGTTTGCCTTGCACGTGGCCAACCCAGGTTCGATCCCCAGCATCCCCTATGGTCCCCTGAGCACCGCCAGGAGTAATTCCTGAGTGTAGAGCCAGGAGTAACCCCTGTGCATTGCCGGGTGTGACCCAAAAAGCAAAAAAAATATATATATATAAAATTAATTTTCCTGAGATAGGCAGGAGTGACTCCTTACTGCAGAGCCAGGAGGAACCCCTGAGCCTGAGACTGTGGCCCCCAAACCAGAAGGAATCAGGGTGGAGACTTGGTGGTGGCTGTCCACAGCCCGCCCGAGGACGAGGGCCAATGCACAGGTGTAGGAAGGTGAAAGCCACTGATGTGAAACATGCCCAATGACCTGATAGTGGGCGGATCTCAGCAGGGGGCATGTCCAGCTGCAGGTTGGTGGCCTAATCGCTGCTCTCTAGGAGGCATTGACCGTTGACCTGCCATTCCACAGACAAGGGACATGGTTTTACGTTCCCTCGAGTAAAATGCCCCTTGCTGTGCCTGTGCTAGTGTCCAGTGCTTGGGGTTGAGACTCTGGTTCCCAGATGAATCCCAGAGGCCTCTGACTCCGCCCCGCCTTGGGAGCGCTGATGTGAGGGGTGGGGGACTGCCGGGGGGCGGGGTGGGGTGGGATGCTCCTCCTCAAGTGCTCCTCCTCCCCCCCCCCCCCCGCAGTCTTCCTGGAGGCTGTGGACTCCTGGTTCAAGGTCCTGCTGCCCAAGATCTACCCGTGGCTCTATCACAATGGGGGCAACATCATCAGCATCCAGGTACTCGAACCCGTGCTGCCGTGCCAGGGCTTCTCGGCCTGCTAGACCACCCCGAGGTGCCCAGCGCCACCCTCCTCTCTCTGGCAGGTGGAGAACGAGTACGGCAGCTTCGGGGTGTGCGACACCAAATACATGAAGCACCTGGCCGGGCTCTTCCGGGCCATCCTCGGCAAAGAGATTGTGCTCTTCACCACCGACGGGCCCGAGGGCCTCAAGTGTGGCTCCCTGCAGGGGCTCTACACCACCGTGGACTTCGGCCCAGGTCTCCCGAGCCAGGGTTAGGAGCGGAGTCTGGGCCCGGGGGGGCTGACTCTTCTATGCTCTTCACCTGTCACCTTTGCCTCCTGTCAGCAGCTGACAACATCACCAGAATCTTCTCCCTGCTTCGGAAGTATCAGCCCCACGGGCCGCTGGTGAGGAGGCGGAGGGGAGGGGCGTGCCCAGGAGGGGGCTCAGCAGGGAGTGGTTACCCCACCCCCCACCCTCCATGCAGCACGGCCCCTCTGACTTCCGTGCCAGGTGAACTCGGAGTACTATACAGGCTGGCTGGATTACTGGGGTCAGAACCACTCCACTCGGTCCATTCCCGCCGTCACCCGAGGCCTGGAGAAGATGCTCAGGATGGGAGCCAGCGTCAACATGTAACGGGGACCGGCAGGACGGTGCCGCGGGGTGTCGGGGACGAGAGCCCGGCCCCCCTGGCTCAGCGTCTCCCTCCGCCCCGTCCCCGCAGGTATATGTTCCACGGAGGCACCAACTTTGGATACTGGAATGGTAAGTCTGGCTGGCCCCTGGCACGGACGCCCAGGGCAGGGCTGAGAGTGGGCGGGCTGCGTGACCCACCCCCCTCTGCTCGGTGCCCGTCCTCCCCGGGGACAGCAGTGACCCTCCCGCTGTCTGGCCTCAGGTGCCGATGAGAAGAGCCGCTTCCTCCCCATCACCACCAGCTATGACTACGACGCGCCCATCTCTGAAGCCGGGGACCCCACCCCTAAGCTGTTTGCGATTCGGAAAGTCATCAGCAAGGTGCTCCGTCCCCGAGTTCAGCTTTGGCGAACGACCAGGCAGCGCCCAGATGGCTGGCCAAGGGACCCAGAACCCAGGGGGTGGTTGTCTGGGCTATGGAGTCTCTTGAGCATCCCAGGGGAGCACTTGGGGGTCCAAATGGGGCCATCCATGCTGGTGTGCAAAATCCTAACTTGGTCAGGACCCCCCACATCCACCCTTGAACCCCGAGAACCTGCTCTAGGCTCTGGGGATAAGGGCTTTGTCATTTCGGTTTTCTATGGCTCCTGAGACAAAATTTGGCTCAGTTCCAGGAAATTCCCTTGGGACCTTTACCTCCTCCCAGCGTCAAGATGAGGCTTGGACCCATTACTATGCACATGGTAAGCGCCTCTCTGGTCTCTCTCCAGTCCTGCCTCTGTTTCGAGCAGCCCACCGTGCCCTGCCTTCTAGCCTGGCACTCTCCTCCCTGTTCTAACAGATTGGGGAGCTGCTGCATTTCCTGTACTTCCTGTGTCCCGAAGGGCCCGTCCGTTCCATTTTGCCTTTGACCTTTGAGGCTGTCAAACTGGTAAGGCACAAACCCACACCCAAGGGTATGGGCGCCCCCCCTCCCCCACGCCACCTCTGGTGTTTTTGCAGTTCGCTCCATGCCTGCAGTTTCCCCCCAGCATCCCTCTCTCTTTTGGTGGGGGGTGGAGGAGGTGTCTAGGGGGATGGTTGGCAGTTTTCAGGGGCTGCTCCCAGCTGTGTGCTCGGGGGTCAGGCCCAGCTGTGCTGGGGATCGATCTCATGCCTCTGCACGCAACTCTTTGAGCTTTCCTACCCAGTAACTCCCGTTTTTATTCTTCTGTTTTGGGCCACCCCCGGTGATGCTCAGGGTCCACTCTGGCCCTGCACTCTGGCAGCACTCCTGGTAGGGTGGGCTCAGGGGACCATCGGGGGTGCTAGCGTTTGAACCCAGGTCAGATGCATGCAGGGCAAGTGCCCCAGTCGATATTCTCTGGCCCCCAGCATCCCTCTCTTCTCTCTCATCCTTTTTGGTTTATCCTGGTGCCACCCCTCGAAGTGGCCTGAGGCTACACCTGCCGCTCAGGGCATCCTGCAGAGCCAGGACTAGAACCCGGGGCTCCTGCAGGCACCGCCGTCACCTCCCAGCCCGCCCCCCCCGGCCCTGGCTTCTCACCTCACGTCTCATTCCTGCACTCTCAGGACCACGGCTTTATGCTGTACCAGACCTACCTGACCACGGCTGTTGAGGAGCTGACAGAATTCTGGGTGCCCAACAACGGGATCCATGACCGCGCCTACGTGCTACTAGACGGGGTAAGAGCCCAGATGCCAGGCGCTTTGGCGTGCCCATTTCCCCCAGCCCTGCACCCTCCCGTCAGTGCTGCCTTTCCCAGCTGCCTGCTCACCTTCAGTGGTGGTGGTGTGTGTATGTGTGTGTGTGTGTGTTGGGGGGGTGTGCCATTCTCCCCGCCACCCAGCCTCAGGACCCGTCACTTCTCCGCAGGTGTTCCAGGGAGTTTTGGAACGCAACATGAAAAACAAACTCTTCTTGATTGGCAAAGTGGGCACCAAGCTGGACATCTTGGTGGAGAACATGGGCAGACTCAGCTTCGGGTCCAACAGCAGCGACTTCAAGGCAAGCTCCTTCCGCCCCCCCCTGCCCTGCCCTCTCGCCCCCCCCCTCCCCTCCCCTCCGCGTTCTTGCGGTCCATACTCTTCCAATAGGTGCCTGGGGAGGACGTTCTGAGTCCTGCTCTTAGGAGAGGGCCAGAGAAGTTGGGCCGGGGCTTAGGGACGTGGACACTAGTGTTTTTTTCTTTTCTTTTTTTGCTTTTCGGGTCACACCCGGCAATGCACAGGGTTTCCTCCTGGCTCATGCACTCAGGAATCACTCCTGGCGGTGCTCAGGGGACCATATGGGATGCTGGGAATTGAACCCAGGTTGGCCGTGTGCCAGGCAAATGCCCTACCTGTTGTGCTATCGCTCCAGCCCCCGAACGCTAGTTGTGCGGATGTTGTTCCGAGCCCTCCCGGGCTCTGGGCGTGGCCCTGGCACTTAGCCTGTCTTCCTCCCAGGGCCTGTTGGAGCCGCCTGTTCTGGGCCAGATCACCCTGACCAACTGGCTGATGTTCCCTCTGAACGTGGACAAGCTGGTCAAATGGTGGCTGCCCCTCCAGCTGAAAAAAAGGCTGCACCCCCGTCGGCTCCCTAGTCCCTCCGGCCCCGTCTTCTTCTCCACAACGTTTTCCATCTACAGCTCAGTCGGGGATACTTTCCTCTATTTACCCGGATGGACCAAGGTATTACGGTGGGTGGGCGGGTGGGGGGAGGCAGGGGGTAGAAATGCTTCCTCTGAGTGGGAACCGGAAGGGAAGGGGCTTCTCCCCGTGCGGAGCTGATTTTTTTTTTTTCTCTCTCACCCCTTTCCTCCCAGGGCCAAGTCTGGATCAATGGGTTTAACCTGGGCCGCTACTGGACCAAACGGGGGCCGCAGGAGACGCTCTACGTGCCCAGCCCCCTGTTCACGAAGGGCCGGCGCAACCGGGTCATCCTGCTGGAGCTGGAGAACGTGCCCGCCAAGCCCCAGATCCAGTTCCTGGACAAGCCCATCCTCAACAGCACCTCGCACAAGACCTTCATCTACTCCCTCCTCACCGACACGCAAAGTGTCCCCGAGCCCATGGATTTAAGCGGGCACTGAAGGGGCGGGGGCGCGGGAGCCGGGGCACGAGTGACCCTCCGACCGTCCGTCTGTCCGAGTGCGGGTTCTCCTGGCCGACCTTTATTGTGATTCAAGTTCCAGCGCCCCCCGTCTTGGCCCTCCGCCCTCGGGGCTCTGCAGAGCGGGAGCCTCGGGCCCGGGTCCCTCTCGGGTCCCTCTCGGCCCGGGTCAGGACGCCGCCCGCCCCGCTGCGCGCCCGCGGTGCTCCCGGAGGCAGCGCGTGGAGCAGAAGGAGAAGTCCAGGTAGTGGAAGGGGACGAGGCCTTGGAGGGAGGCGCCACAGCTCCAGCAGCGCCTGGGGGGAGAGGACAGTGAGAGCAGCGGCCCCACCGCCGTCCCTTCCATCCCGGCCCTCCACGCACGTCGCAGCCGTCCACGGCCTCTCCCGGTGCCCCCGGGCCAGCGCCTGGCACCTACCGGACATTGCTCACGGCGGCCTCGGACTCGGGGCCCTGCGGGCAGGGGGCTCCCAGCTGGGCGGCCAGCCGGCGCTCGGCAGCCAGGGCTCTCTGCGGGGGGCGAGAGGAGGGCTGAGGGGGGGGCCCCCCTCGTGCCCTCAGGGAGGGACGGGCCCCTCCCGAGGAGATCCCACCGCAGGAGTCGGGGCCGGGCCTCACCTTCTCCCGGTCGCTGAGGGCGGCGAATCGCTGCCGCTCCTCCTGCTCCCGCCGCGCCTGCTCCTGCTGCTGGCGCTGCTGCTGCTCGCGCTGCCGGCGCGCCGCCCGCTGCTCCCTCCTCCGCGCCGCCCGCTGTGCCTCCATGGCCGCGCTCAGCGGCCCTGGCACCTAGGGGACACCCGCCCAGGACCGCAGCGGTCAGAAGGCGGGATGGCCGGGTGCCCGCCCCCGTCCCTGCCCGCGGCCCCCCGCGGCCCCTCACCTGCGCCTTGCCGTAATCGTGGGCGTCCGGCTGCTGCTCCATGAACCGGCGGAACTCGCTGCGCGTGGACTTGTCCGCGGCCACCACGTACGGCGGCCGGGCCTGGGAGTCCCTAGGTGTCGACACCCCAAAATAAATCACACATGAGTTCCGTCTGCCTCGGCCTCGCCCCACACGACCGACCGCAGGTGACCACGGGGGAACCCCTGAGCAGCCTCCGGTGCTCAATCAGCACCCCCCGCCCCGACCGTCCTCCCTGTCCCCCAAAGGGCTCGGCCTGGGGCTCCTGACTCACAGCACGGTGGGGTCGGCCCCGGCCTCCAGCAGCAGACGGACCACAGCGCCCCTTCCGGCGGCAGCTGCTGCGTGCAGGAGGGTGAAGCCCCCGGGGCCCAGGGGGGCGTTGAGCAGAGACAGGACTTCGGGCTCCACGGGGCTGGCAGTCAGCTGGGGCCGCAGCACCCCCACGTCCCCAGCCCGGCAAGCTGCAAGGAGCACGGCCCCGCGCTCTGGCTGGCCTGGGCCCTCGGCCGCCACCGGGGCTGGAGCCGGCTGACACCCCGTGTCCTCGCCGTGGGGTGGCGGGGGTAGATGTGGGGTCCCGGCCTGTGTGTCCTGGCTCCTCTCCTTCTTATTCCGTCTCCTCCTCCTCCGCTTGGGCAACACCTCAAACTCCCGGAGGCCCAGGGTGCCCAGCGTCAACTCGACCAGCTCCAATTCAAGCGGGCAGCCATCCTCGCCCTCTGACCCCGAGCCTAGGGGGAAACCGAGCAGGTCAGCCCCCTCCAGAGGAGTCACAGAAGTGGAAAGGATGCGGGGCTGGCCCAGAGGCTTAGGGGTGTCGGTGAAGAGATAACCCAGGGCCCAGAGAGATAGCATGGCAGGTAAGGGCCCGGTGCTACATGCAGCCAACCCGAGTTCGATCCCTGGCACCAGGAGTGAGCCCTGAGCACAGAGGAGTAAGCCCCAAATGCTGTGGAGTAAATCCTGAGCACTAACACCATCCCCCCCCAAAAAAAAAACAAAACTAAACTAAACTAAAAAGAATCCATGGGGGCAGGAGCGATAGCACAGCAGGTAGGGCATTTGCCTTGCATGCGGCCGACCTGGGTTCGATTCTCAGCATCCCATATGGTCCCCCGAGCACCGCCAAGAGTAATTCCTGGGTGCATGAGCCAGGAGTAACCCCTGTGCATTGCTGGGTGTGACCATGTGACCCAAAAAAAGCAAAAAAAAAAAATAATCCAGATAGTGTCGCAAGGAACCAAAATGTGGGTATTCCGCCATCCCCCCACATAAAGTAGTGCACCGAGAGCGGGGTCCAGGAGTTTCGCACCAGGCACAAAGAGTTGAGCCAGGGAAGGCCCAGAGGGAGCTAGGCAGGGCCAGGTGCCCTTGGTCGCTCCTTGAGTGGCCTCAGAGAGACGCCCGACAGGGATGCAAAGGTCAAGCATCTGCAGCCAGGGATGCAGGCTCAGCCCCGAACAGAGCATCCGGTGGCAGGAAGGGCAGGGATTAAGGCACTTGCCGAGCAGGCAGCTGACCCCCACTGGAGCCTGCGCACTCCCAGGTGTGGTTCCCCCATCCGCCACCCCCCAAAACATCCAAGCGGCGCACTGAGAGACAGGTCACTTATGTGAGGCTCAGGCCACACCCAGTGGGGCCCCTGCTCTGTGCTCCTTCCGTGCACTCAGGGACAGTGCTAGCCCGGTGGGAAGCATTTGCCTTGCATGTGGCTGACGGGGGTCCAATCCCGGGCATCCCATAGGGTCCCCTGAGCACTGCCAGGAGTAATTCCTGAGTGCAGAACCAGAAGGAACCCCTTAGCATCGCTGGGTGAGACCCTCCAAAAAAGGAAAAAAAAAAAAAGAACAGGTAGGCTAAGAAGGCGCCTGAACATATTAGAGTATCTGCTGCCACAAGGCCCACATTTGTGTGTGTGTGTGTGTGTGTGTGTGTGTGTGTACACAGAGGGGAGTGGAAAAAAGAGGAGGGAACCTGCATTTCCAAGGGTGTGTGTGTGTGTGTGTGTGTGTGTACACAGAGGGGAGTGGGAAGAAGAGGAGGGAACCTGTGTTTGTGTGTGTGTGTGTACACAGAGGGGAGTGGGAAGAAGAGAAGGGAACCTGTGTGTGTGTGTGTGTGTGTGTGTGTGTGTGTGTGTGTGTGTGTGTGTGTGTACAGAGGCGAGTAGGAAGAAGAGGAGGGAACCTGCATTTCCAAGTGGGGGTGTCTGTGTGTGTGTGTGTGTGTGTGTGTGTGTACAGAGGGGAGTGGGAAGAAGAGGGAACCTGTGTGTGTGTGTGTACAGAGGCGAGTGGGAAGAAGAGGAGGGAACCTGCATTTCCAAGGGGGGGTGTCTCTGTGTGTGTGTGTGTGTGTGTGTGTGTGTGTGTGTGTGTGTGTACACAGGGGAGTGGGAAGAAGAGGAGGGAACCTGCATTTCCAAGACTGGCCCTAGATGAAGATTGGACAAGGGCCCCCAAGGGCCCCGCCGGGCTCAAACCTGCCTTGGCATAAAAACAAACAAACAAACACAAAGAAAACACCTGGCTCTGCAGAATCCTCCCTGCGCTGCGGGGCCCTGTTGCTGTCGCTGGGAACTTGGCTTTCTCCTTGGACATCCTTCTTCTTCTCAACCGCTGCCTTCCACTGTCTCTGAGTCACTTCAGACCGAGCTGACTCCCGTGGATCTTCTCCTGCCATCGAATCAAACCAAAGATGTCCCTTGCACCCGCCTGGCCCTCTGTCTGCCCGGGGCCGGGGCAGCGTCTGGTCGCGCGTTGAGACCCGGGGTGCCGGGCGCCAGGCTCACCGTGGACAAGCAAGGTGGTCAGTTTGTGGAGCACACGTTGGAGCTCTCGGAAGGTGGGTCTGCGGGTAGTGAGGGGGATATCCCAAAGTCGGGGGTCCCCCCTTTGCAGAGGTGCCCTAGGTCCTCCGAAGAACAAGGACCGGCCTGAGCGTGGGGCACGAAGCAGTACTGTCCCAGCCTCCCCCAGCGCCTTAGCCCAGACCGGCCCCGCCAGCAGGTCCCGAACATCCTAGGGGAGAGAGGCACTCAGCCCTGCCTGTCCTGGCTCACGCCGTCTCAACACCCCACCGAGAAATGGCCCACCAGAGGGGGGAAGAACGAGAGGACGAAGAAGACCCTTGGGGATCCCTCCCTGGGTCACTGGGACAGTGGAAGCATGAGTTGGGGAATGGGGCCCACAGGTGGGGAGGGCATGGGGCTCACCTGGTGGAGCGCGGCTTCATTGTGGCGCCTCAGACTGGCTCCAGCCGAGCGGCAGGCCCCGCCCCGAGCATCCTGCACGCTCTGGGCTGTGCCCCGCTTGGCCCGCACCGTGTAGCGGTGAAAGGTCTTGTGCGTCACCACTTCTCTTCTGGGGATGGCACACACTCAGTCCCGAAAGCAACTGGTCCTCGGGAACTGCTCCCCACCCCAGCACCTCCTCCTCCTCCTCTCACCCCTGGAACACGGCACCGGCAAAGTGCCCGGCCGCCGCCATCAGCACCACGCAGATCCTGGCAGCCGCGCTCTGCAGGTTCTGGAGCAGCATCTCCGCCTCCTCGGGGGGCGCCTGGACGGGAGCGGAGCAGCACAGACACCCCTGTGTAACATCTGTTACATCTCGGGGGGGCATGGGAAACCTACGACCAGTGCCTGGGGGCGGGGGGCTTCAGGGGCTCTAAGTGACATCCCGTCCTGTGGTTCGTCTCTATTCTACAAAGTTAAGGATCTCCGGAGCATGGTCTCAGGAGCAAACAGCAGGGCCCACAGTGCACACCTGGCACGGCTGTTCTGAGCCTCGCTCCCCCTCCCCGCACCCTTCTGAGATTCAGGGCAGCTCCTGACGGGAAGGAAGGCGGGTGGGGCCCAGGGGAGAGTGAGGCTGAGAGGACAAAGGGCCCCTCGGCCTGGGCGGGCTGTCACCTTTCGAGGGCCCAGGACACAGCGATAGGCAGAAAGAAACTGGCCCTGGGCATTCTGGAAAAGCAGCTGATGCGGCTGAAAGCCTTGGGGCCGGCCGGGCTTCTCGTGCTCGGCCTTCTCCTCCGCCGCCGTCTGCGTGTCCTCATCACTGGTCGAGTCAGAGTCTTCTGACCCTGAGATGCTGGAAAGTTCTCCTGAGGACAAGACAGATGGACACAAGGGTGAGACTCCACCTCGTTTTTTTTTTTTGGGGGGGGAGGACAGGGTAGGGGTATGTGGCCACCCTTGGGAGTCCTCAAGGCTTGACTCCTGGTTCTGAGCTCAGGGATCACTCCTGGTGGTGCTCGGGGTAACCCGTGCAATGCTAGGAACCACACTGGGGCTGGCTGTGTGCAAGGCAGTCATCCTAAGCCTTGTTCTCGCTCTCTGGTCCCCGTCCTTATTTATTTTGTGTTTGTCTTCAGGCCACACCCAGCAGTGCTGGGGGGACCATATGGGATAGCAGGGGTCAAACCCAGGTGGACGGCATGTAAGGAAAACATCCTACCCACTGTACTAGTGCTCTGGCCTCTTGGCTCCATGTCTTAAAATTTTTGTGTGTGGCGCTAGAATTTTATTTTATTTATTTAGTTTTGGAGGGTCACACCTGGCTCTGTGCTCAGGAATAACACTGGTGGGGCTCAGGGACCACATGGAGATCAAACTCAGGTTGAGCATATAGCATATGTTACCCATTGTACCATTGTTCTGGCACCAAGTGTCGAAAATTTTTGTTGTTGTTGTTTTTTGTTTTTTAGGTCACACCCGGCAATACGCAGGGGTTACTCCTGGTTCATGCACTCAGGAATTACTCCTGGCAGTGCTCGGGGGACCATATGGGATGCTGGGAATCGAACCCAGGTCAGCTGCGTGCAAGGCAAACGCACTACCCGCTGTGCTATCGCTCCAGCCCAACTGTTGAAATTTTTTTTTTTTTTTTTGCTTTTTGGGTCACACCCGGCAATGCACAGGGGTTACTCCTGGCTCTGCACTCAGAAATTACTCCTGGCAGTGCTCAGGGGACCATATGGGATGCTGGGAATCGAACCCGGGTCGGCTGCGTGCAAGGCAAACGCCCTACCCGCTGTGCTATCGCTCCAGCTCCGCAAGTGTTGAAATTTTTATGTATGAAACCATACAGTAACCATTTTATAAACCACGGTCTTAATTGGGTGGGTTTTAATTGGGTGGGTGTGGCAGGAGAGACAGTAAGGGAGTAGGACCTTTGCCTTGCACGTGACCAACCCGGGTTCAATCCCTGGCATCAAGTATCATTCCTTAAAACAAGCCAGGAATAAGCTCAGAGCACTGTCGGGTGTGGCCCCAAAACAACAATAACAACAACAATATTTTAAAATTTTCTACATTGTTTGGGGGCTCATTTTCACTTTAATTTGTTTGGGGGTTACACCTGGTGGTGCAGAGGCGCTAGCCTCGCCGTGGGGCCTGGGGGTCATTCCCAGCATTGCTGGAGGATCACAGAGCACAAGGGATGGAAGCCAGGCTACGGGGGGAGGGGGGGCGGGGGGGTCACTCAGCCTGTCATACTCTTTCTCCATTGCAGACTTTTCCTTCAACCCCCAGACAAGGGCCTTCCTCCACCCCCTGTTCTGTCCTTCAGGTTCCCCCAAGTCTCGCCTGCAGAGCTCTGCCGTTCGAAGTCCAAGGCGGACAGAAAAGGCTTGTCCTTGAGACGCTGCTTCAGGTTGAATCGGTGCCAGTCCAGCTTATAATGTTCCCTCTGGCAGGAAAAGGAGAAGGCAAAGTGTGCAACTGAGTCCTAGTCTGGCCTTGGCGGGGAGCCAAGCCCACAGACAGTGCTCCGGGAGGTCAAAGCAGATGACCCCCAGGGCCAGGATCCAAGGCCTGCTCGAAATTGCTAAGGACAAATCAAATGCCTGCTTCTACTCGCTCACCACGCTGCTGCTGCCTCTGCCACGCAGCTCTGCCCCAGTCTCACCTGCTCCTGGTGGTTCTGGAAGGCCTGCTGACATGTCGAACAGAATAACTTGTCAGAAATTTCCAGAGGTTTTCTTCCTGGATTCACTCTCTCCTCTGGGCCTAAATAAAGGGAGGGTAATTACAGGCTGAAAGGGAGGCCGACTCCATTAATTGCTTTCATCACCTCCTGCATCCTGTATTTCACCTTCGGTGTCTTGAAGCAGAACCCCAGAGTGGGCTCAATGGGCTGGGTGCAGGCTCTGGGTGCAGAAGGCTCAGGTTCTGACCAGGAGGAAGTAGTCCCTGGGAACTGCTGGGTGTGGCCCCCCAAATAGAATCTATTTTGTTTTGCTTTTTGGGCCACACCCAGCGATGCACAGGGATTACTCCTAGCTCTGCACACAGAATTACTCCTGGCAGTGCTCGGGGGACCATATGGGATGCTGGGAATCGAACCCAGGTCAGGTCGGCTGGGTGCAAGGCAAACACCCTACCCGCTGTGCTATCGCTCCAGGCCCAAATATAAATTTTTAAATAGGGGCTGGAGAGATAGCTCAAGGCTCTGGGCACTACAGGGTGTGGCCCAAAATACCAAAAGGGGAGACAGAAGACAGAAAAGACAAATAGGGATACCCAAAAGGGATGCCTTATTCTCATGTTTAAGGAATTTACTATGTAGTTATGAAATAAATGCCTTGACAGTCAAAAATATGAGACCTGGGGAGATGGTCCAAAGGGCAAGATCCAAAGCCAGGAGATCCCAGGAGTGTACAATGTCCTGGGCACTTTCCAGAGGCTCCCGGAGCTGACTCTAGTGCCAGGGTGTGGCCAAAACGGCAGGAAGTAGATAAACAAATATGCTGGGTAGGGAGCAGGCAGATGGGTGTAGCTCACCGTCTGGGCCACCCTGAGTCAGAGCCCAGGGCCAATGCCCCACCAGAGAACTTGTGTGGCTCTGGTGGCGCCCAGTACCACTCCTGGAGCATCACTGGGGACTGGCTTCCCAGCTCTCAAGCACTGCCACACCCCCTTCCCCCACCCAAAAAAAAAAAACTTCTGGGAAAATGAGTCAACAATGTATTAAATGAGTCTTAAATTCCCAAAAACTTCTGGGAAAATGAGTCAACAATGTATTAAATGAGTCAATTTTTATATATTAAATTAAACTTTAATATATTAAATTTTAATATATTAAATTAAAAGTTAAATTAAAAAACCCAATATATTAAAAGACCCATTTAGAAGGAAGCCGGTAGAAAATAATTTTTGGTAACATTCAAATTCTTCTTTCACTGCCAACCTACTCCCCAAATGTCAGATTTTTATTTTTACACTTTCAACGGCAGCTGACCATAAAATCACAGCCGGAGACACGCTAAGGAATGTAATCAATGATTGATCGTTAACACATCCACTCAAGAGGATGATGGGATTGGAGCGCCTTTAAATTGGAATGTAGGACTTTTCTCGAAATACAGGAATTCTGCTGTGCCTATAACCCGGCATGAACAAAGGCGAGAGATTTGTCGGGAGACAGCGCGGGGTGGGGGTGGGGGGTCAAGGCTGGAACCCAGAGGAGTGAATTTAAGACGGATTTTATCCAGTGGAAAGAGAAGGTCTCGTGGGCATCCCTAGGCCGAGTATCAATCAAGTATGCGAGCTCCAAAGAGCCCTGTCACTGTCCTCTCGCGGGTCCGCCGCAACTCTTCCCCCACCCCCACCCCATACCTGGACCGGAAGTCCGCAGAGCCTGCACCAGCGCCTCGCCGGGAACGTGGCTCACCAGGCTCAGGCCCCGAAGAACCGGAGCATCAGCGCTGAGGTCAAACAGGGACACGGACGCAGGAGCCTGGGCTGCCGGAGCTGGCGACATGGCTGGGCAAAAATGACTGGGAAACAAATCGGGGAGCAGAAAACGGGGTGGGGGTGGGGGGAAAGCAACAGATCTTCCCAAAGTCAGCGTCTCCTGCCTTGCCCGATCAGGTGCTTCCCCCACGCCCCTAGAATCCTCTGCCAGATGTCAGCGGGAAAAAGGTGACGACTCGCTGTCGCAGAGGCCGGCCTCAGCGCGCCCGAGAAACAGTGTTCAATTCCCAAACCGAGTCCGATTGGGTGAAAATTCACGGGCGGGGAGGCTCCCTCGCCGGCCAAGAGAGCCTCGTGCAGTCCACCCCGCCCTCAGAAGCTGCCCCAAGTGCTCCCGGAGAGCCGAGCGTGCGTGCGGCACGCCAGCCCACAGTTCCAAGCCCGGATTTTTGCAACACAACAATCCCGTCACTACGGAGCGGCGCAGAGGACAAACAGCGGCGCCCGCGCTGGAGCCCCGCCCCAGAGCTGACCTGCTATTGGTCGCGGGGGGCCCAAGACCCGCCTCCAGCCTATCGTCCCGCCCCCGAAGCCGTGAATTGGCCGTCGTGTCTCCACCCCCCGCACTCATTGGCGAGGAGAGCCGCGGGTGACAGTGAGTGGCAGACGGCCGGCCTAGCGCTCCGGGTCGGATGAGCCCAGCCGCGCCGCCGGAGCCCCTGGAATCACCCGGGTCACACCGTTCCTGAGGTGAAACGCGAGACCGGTTACTGGAATCCCGGCGCCCAGACCGCGCCCGATCGGGGGTGCCCCGCGGAGCCCGGGGGGAGCTCGCGGCAGGTAACGGGGAAAGGGGCGCCGCGGGCGGGGCGGGGGCGCGCAGCCGAAATGTTTTGGTAGCGAGGGCGCGCGGGCGGGGGCGCGCGCGCGGGCCGCGGGGGCGCGCGCAGGCTTGTCCGCTGTTGGGAGCCGAGCCCTTGGCCTGGGGCCGGCCACCCCGGGGGCCGCGCTGGACTCTGGTGGTGGTGGCTGGGTGTGGGGAGGCAGCCCAGCCCACCTGGGGTGTCATCTGCGGGGCTGGCTCGGTCCCCCCAACATCCCCCGGAGCCCCTGAGCTCAGGCCCGGGCCGTCTGGGGCTCCATGGACCCCGAGTCCACATCAGCGGGGTGAGTAGCGAGTTCCGTGAGGGTTTGGGGCAGCCCCTGGGGACCCAGGACTCTGCCTGACCCAGGGGATCCCACGGGGGCCGGGGGCCGGACCGGGCTCGGCGCCCCGGGCTCTGCACCGGCTTGGGTGGGGGGGCGCCCTCTAGACCATTGCTCGGCTCCAGGGACCCCGCTCAGCCGGGATCCGAGGTCCCTGCCGCCCCCCGCATCACTTCCCCAGCCAGGCGCTGGGCCGGCCTGCTGGGTCCCCCATGGGAAGCCGGGAAGAGAACAGACCAGGGAACAAACCAGAAAGATCCTCTCCGGAGAGGGCTTTGGGGACATGGAGGCTTGCGGACCCCAACAACCTGTCTGGTTTCAGAGACTGAGACAGGGGCAATGGAGGAACATTGGCAGGGTTGAACCGACCCTGTCTTCTGCTTTGAGCTTTTTTTTTATTATTATTTTTTTCTGTTGGAGACTCAACACGGGGCTTTTGAAGGTTCCGTGTCCTCATATCGTGGGTTATTCCAGGCAGTGCTAAGGGGGACTCCAGCTGCGCAGCTGGAGTCTAACTGGAGCCTCCCGTGTACCAAAAATGTGCTCCTGTCTCCCAGCAAGAAGCTGCTTCTCAGATTTCTTTGCTGAGTGCTACAACCTGCATGAGTGGAACCCACAGCTGGAAGTGGCCTCTGCCCAGCCGCAGCCGTTTTTTTTTTTTTTTGCTGTTGATGGTTTTGCTTTTGGTTTTTGGGGCTGCATTTGGCCATGATCAGGGGTTCCTCCTGCCTCTGCACTCAGGAATCACTCCTTGGCGGTGCTCAGGGGACCATATGGGATGCTGGGGATTGAACCTGGGTCGGCATGCAAGGCAAGCACCCTCCCCACTGTCCAGCCCCCCCCTCCCCCGCCACATCCTTCTGCCCGCTGCACTAAGGGCATCTTTTTCTTTTTAGTTCTTTTTTCTGTTTTGTTTTGGGGGAGGGGCACACCTGTCTGCTCAGGGCTTTCTCCTGGCTCTGCACTCAGGGATCACTCCTGGCAGGACTCAGGGGATCATATGCGGTGCCAGGAATTGAGCCTTGGCTTAGCAGTGTGCAAGGCAAGCGCCCATGGCCCCAGCTCCTAAGGGCATCTTTTTTCTTGGAGGGTGGGTGGCATGGGGGAGGGGGCAGGGGCGGGGGCGGGGCTGCTGTCTGTCCCCCACCGTGCCCTCGCTGGCATCTGACACCTTCTCCTCCAGCAGTTGCAGAGCCAGGGCACCGCAGGCTGGAGTGGAGCGACACTGTCCATGGAGCTGGTAGGGCCCCCGCGCTTCTCTTCCACCTTCGCTTCCAAAGTGCTTCTGGAGTAGGGCTTTCCCCAGAGGGCAGAGGGAGGGACCCTGCCCTGGACTGAAAAAGCAGGAGACACAGCCATCCCGTCCCCCCACCCCCCCAACACCGCTTCCCTGGAGGCTGAGTCTAGCTTCAGGCTAGAGATTGAGTCCGGCTCGGGGCCAAGGGAGCCCCCCCCCACCCCGCGCTCTGGGCCCTCGTGGATCGTGGCTTCTCTTCTGTCTTGGGGCCAAGAAGACAACCTGGAGACCCAGCCGGAGGGCGCCGTCTTCCTTCTTCTGGCCTGGCTGATAAAGCCGCACTCGGGCTGAACCTGGGTCTCCTCTTCCTCGTGGCCGGCAGGTGGACCCGGCGGCTAGGGGGTGGTGGTGATGGCGCAGTTTGACACGGAATACCAGCGCCTAGAGGCCTCCTACAGCGACTCACCCCCGGGGGAGGAGGATCTGTTGGTGCACGTCCCAGAGGGGAGCAAGTGTGAGTGTCGGGGCAGGGCTGTGGGAGCCGGGGCCCGGGCTGGAGGGAGGGAGGAACTCGCGAGGAAGCAGGACGGGGTGGGGCGGGGGATGCTTATGTCGTTTGGGGGTCCTGACTTCTCTCTGCTCCTGTGTCCACAGCACCTTGGCACCACATCGAAAACCTTGACCTCTTCTTCTCTCGAATATCCTTGACATCTGCGTGGCCACTACCAGATCTTTAGCTGGTGGGGAGCCGGGGGTGGGGGGGGGGGGCCTTGATGCTAATATCTCTGGGAGAGGACGAAACTTCTCTGGAGGCTGATGGTGGTGCCCCCCGTCGCGGCGGGCTGTGTGCTCGGCCTCGGTGGGTTCATTTATGAGGAGCTGCTCTCGGCGTGGGCCTCCAGAGGGGATGCTACTCACCACAGCAATTAGTGTCTCTCTCTCTCTTTTTTTTTTTAATTCATTCGGTGTTGGCTCTGGGTAAAATCATTTATGTGCGTGATCTCAGACCTAATGAGCCTGTGAGTCAGGTAGGAGCTATTATTCCCAGTAGACCGTTGCAGACAAGCGCTGCGAGAGGTTAAATAACTTGGCCACCGCCACTCGGCCTTAGAAGGCCCCAGAGCCAAGACTCAGAGCCTAGACGTATGACAAGGATGATGCTCCTCGCCCCCCCACCCACCCCCATTGCCGTGTCACTGCCCATGTTTGCTTAACAATCGCTCGCACGTTTATAACCTACACCAGAAGAATGGCTTCACTTGCATGCTCATCGGGGAGATCTTTGAGCTCATGTAAGTAGATGGAGAACCGTCCCAGGGGCCGAAGCGATAGCCCACTTGCCTTGTCTACATCCAACGTGTTTGACCCCCAGCACTCCAGTACGGTCACCTGAACCCGCCAGGAGCAATCCCCCGAGCACAGAGCCAGGAGTAAGCCCTGAGCACTGTCACGTGTAGCCCCCAAAACAAAAACAAAGAAACTCCTCCCAGACTTCCCCCTCCCTGCCCTCACCCCTGTCCTGTCCGGCCTGCCTGGCCTTGTCTGGCCCTGCTGGGCAGTTCAGCCCAGGCCTAGGCGTGTGCCTGTAAAACTAGCAGGACTTTGTTTGTTTCTTTGTTTTGTTTTGTCTTGGGGCCACACCCAGCAGTGCTCAGGGCTTACTCCTGGCTCTGTACTCAGGAATCACTCCTGGCGGTGGTGCTCAGGGGACCACATGGGATGCAGGGGATGGAATCCGGGTCAGCCGCATGCAAGATCGGCACCTTCCCCATCTTTTGTGGTTTTATGGGTCCAGCTGCCCCTTGACTGCTAGAGCTCAGAGACTAGGTTTGGCTCCCCAACCTCATAGGCTCCCCTTTTTTATTATACGTGTGTGTGTCTCTCTCTTGGCGGTGCTGGGTCGCCAGGAGTGCCGGGGATCGAACCTGAGTCAGCTGCATACGAGGCGGCCTCCTTATTGTATCATTGCTCCAGCCCCAGCAGCCTCTGCCCTTTGAGTCAAACCCAGTCCTCTCAGTAGCATCGGCTGCTCAGGGTTCAGCCAGCCTCTCCCAGGTGCCCACCACTTACTGAGGAAAGTGCCTTTGTCCTGTCGTGGTGGCAGCCTGGGTCCACTGCCGGCCGAGGAAGAAGCCCTTAGGGCCTTGTCCGAGGGGAAGGGGTTGAGAAACTCCCTCGAGAGCAAAAGAGTTCAGGTCCCCAGAGAGCATCTAAACTGTCAAAAGGAAATGGAGGCTGGGGACCAAGCATCAGTCATAAAAGCTTGAAAATGTGGGGCTGGAGCCTAGTCCAGCAGGCAGGGGGTTTGCCGTGCAGGTGTCCCACCGGTCCGATCCCGGTGTGAAATAAAGTCCCCCAAGCCCTACCTGAAGTGACCCCTGCGTGCAAAGCCAGGAGTAAGCCCTGAGCACGGCTGGGTGTGGCCCCCAGACAAAGTGGAGAGGAAGTGGAGGCAGAGGTTGCCCCCTGGTGAGCCAAGCCTGAGGCTTGGACCACCCCTGGGAGCTCCTTGGGATGGTCCAAGCTCTCCTTCTGCTGCACCCAGACCCTTCTTCCCGGGGCCACAGGGGCCCTCACGCACCGCCCCCCTCTTCCCACCCCGCAGGCAGTTCCTCTTTGTGGTCGCCTTCACCACCTTCCTGGTCAGCTGCGTGGACTACGACATCCTCTTTGCCAACAAGATGGTGAACCACAGCCTTCACCCCACCGAGCCCGTCAAGGTCACCCTGCCCGATGCGTTTCTGCCCGCCCAAGTCTGCAGTGCCAGGTAAGGGGAGCCTGAGGCCCGCGAGCAGGTGGCCGGGGCCGTCCTGCACACCCTAGAAGTGTCGCGAGAACACAGACCCAGCCTCCCCGGGGCCTGGAGCCATAGTACAGTGGGGAGGGAGCTTGCTTGCCTGGCACACCGCCGACCCGGGCTCGATCCCTGAGACCACATATGGTCCCCCAAGCTCGGCCGGGAGTCATTCCTGAGTGCAAAGCCAGGAGTAACCCCTGAGCGTCGCCCGGTGTGACCCCAAAGCCAGAAACAAAACAAAACCAAAACAAACAAAAAAATACAGAAGCAGCCTCCCCAAAGCTTTCGTGCCGCGGCATGTGGGCCTGGGGCTCGGCCCTGAGCTCCCCCTCTCCCACGGTCTCCCCTAGGATTCAGGAAAATGGCTCCCTCATCACCATCCTGGTCATTGCCGCCGTCTTCTGGATCCACCGCCTCATCAAGTTCATCTATAACATTTGCTGCTACTGGGAGATCCATTCGTTCTACCTGCATGCTCTGCGCATCCCCATGGTGAGACTGGGGCCAGGGAGGGGGACCCGGCTGTCACCGCACGGCCCGATTTTGTGGTCAGGGAGGGGCAAGGTGTGTGAGGGCAGGGAGGGGGGTGGCCAGGACTCTCCAGGTGACCCGGGGAGCAGCTGCCGGGAGACCCCCTCGGCTCCCGCCACCCCTCACCTCGCCTCCTCCCCCCCCCCGCCGTCTCTCCTCGCCCCAGTCCGCCCTGCCCTACTGCACGTGGCAGGAAGTGCAGGCGAGGATCGTGCAGACGCAGAAGGAGCACCAGAT
This sequence comes from Sorex araneus, assembly GCF_027595985.1. Lineage (NCBI taxonomy): Eukaryota > Metazoa > Chordata > Mammalia > Eulipotyphla > Soricidae > Sorex > Sorex araneus. The sequence continues at coordinate 252,154,259 of NC_073313.1, read as the reverse complement.
CTGCATCCACAAGCGCGAGCTGACCGAGCTGGACATCTACCACCGCATCCTGCGCTTCCAGAACTACATGGTGGCCCTGGTCAACAAGTCACTGCTGCCGCTGCGCTTCCGCCTGCCCGGCTTGGGCGAGGTGGTGTTCTTCACGCGGGGCCTCAAGTACAACTTCGAGCTCATCCTCTTCTGGGGCCCCGGCTCGCTCTTCCTCAACGAGTGGAGCCTCAAGGCCGAGTACAAGCGCGGCGGGCAGCGGCTGGAGCTGGCGCAGCGCCTGAGCAGCCGCATCCTGTGGATCGGCATTGCCAACTTCCTGCTGTGCCCGCTCATCCTCATCTGGCAGATCCTCTACGCCTTCTTCAGCTACGCCGAGGTGCTGAAGCGCGAGCCGGGGGCGCTGGGGGCGCGCTGCTGGTCGCTGTACGGCCGCTGCTACCTGCGCCACTTCAACGAGCTGGAGCACGAGCTGCAGTCCCGCCTCAACCGCGGCTACAAGCCCGCCTCCAAGTACATGAATTGCTTCCTGTCGCCGCTGCTCACGCTGCTGGCCAAGAACGGCGCCTTCTTCGCCGGCTCCATCCTGGCCGTGCTCATCGCCCTCACCATCTACGATGAGGACGTGCTGGCCGTGGAGCACGTCCTCACCACCGTCACCCTGCTGGGGGTCACCGTGACGGTGTGCAGGTAAGGGCCCCCCCAAGTCCACGGGAGGAGAGGCTGCCCCTCACGCCCCACCCGCCCAGGGAAGCCCACCCACTGGGCTCACCGGGCATCCTGCCCCGCCAGGTCCTTTATCCCGGACCAGCACCTGGTGTTCTGCCCCGAGCAGCTGCTGCGCGTGATCCTCGCCCACATCCACTACATGCCTGACCACTGGCAGGGTAATGCCCACCGCTCACAGACCCGGGACGAGTTTGCCCAGCTCTTCCAGTACAAGGCAGTGAGTGGAGTCGGAGTTAGGGCCTGCTGGAGACTGGCTGGTCGCCGGGCGCAGGGCGGGCAAGGGGGTATGCCCGGGAGCCCCCACCCCCCACCCCCAAGGCTGTCGTCTGACCTGGGCGCCCCACCCCCCCTGCAGGTCTTCATCCTGGAGGAGCTGCTGAGCCCCATCGTCACGCCCCTCATCCTCATCTTCTGCCTGCGCCCGCGGGCCCTGGAGATCATCGACTTCTTCCGCAACTTCACCGTGGAGGTCGTCGGGGTAGGGGATACCTGCTCCTTCGCGCAGATGGACGTCCGCCAGCATGGACACCCCCAGGTACGGGGGACACCGGGAGAGGGGGTGGGGGCAGAGGGCCCAGAGGCCGGGCTGGCCCAGAGAGGACTTCGGAGGTGTCTGTGCTCTGCCTTGAGGCACATCCTGCCCACCACCCTCCCCCCCACACACACAGGATCTGTTTTTGTTTTTGATTGGTTTGGGGGCCACACCTGGTGGTACTTGAGGCTTATTCCTGGCTCTGTGTTCAGACCTCACCCTGGCAGTGCTGGGAGGTGGGGGGAGGGGAGAGGGGAAATTGTGATGTTGGGGATCAAATTCAGGCATTCAGGCTGTACCTGCTAGATGGTCGCTCTGCCCCCTGTGTTTTTGTTTTCGTTGGTGCCAGGGATGGAACCCAGAGTCTCACGCAAACAAGGCGGCCGGGGCCAGTAGGGCTTTGGGTAAACTGCTGAAAAGCGGCCGGCCTGCCCTTCCCCCCGGGTACACGCTGCTTCTGAAGCAGTGTTGCATTTGCACCCGTGTCAAGCTCCTTTCAAGCCCTGCGTGTGTCCCGGGGACCAGGGCCAGCCGTGGGTTACGGTCACTGCCGTCCACGAAGCAAGGCCTCCCCAGAGCAGAAAAGGGGCACGAAGGGAAGGGCTCCTGGTGGGGAGAGGGGTTGGGGGGCATGGGGGGGGCACCCTGTTCACGGCAGCCTCTTGGGCAGTGGCTGTCTGGGGGCCAGACGGAGGCTTCGGTGTACCAGCAAGCCGAGGACGGGAAGACGGAGCTGTCACTCATGCACTTTGCCATCACCAACCCGGGGTGGCAGCCCCCGCGCGAGAGCACGGCCTTCCTCGGCTTCCTCAAAGAGCAGGTCCAGCGGGACGGAGGGGCTGCTGGCCTCGCCCAGGGGGGCCTGCTCCCCGAAAATGCCCTCTTCACGTCCATCCAGTCCTTACAGTCCGAGTCGGAGGTATGTTCCCGGGGACGGCAAGCATGTTCCCGGGAGCAGAGGGTGTCGGGCGAGGGCGAGGATGCCAAGGCCCACCCGTCACCTCTCCCTCCAAGTCGTTCTGTTGGAGCCCCGGGACCCGAGACACAGAATCCCGGGAGACCTTCTGCCCTGAGTTATCTTGTGTTTGGGATCACACCAGGGGTTGGCGGGCTGGGCTGGGCTGGTCAAGAGATGTTCCCAGCTAACTGGGAGGTTCTGCTGACCCCCCTCTTTCCTAGCCACTGAGCCTCATTGCGAACGTGGTGGCCAGCTCCTCCTGCCGGGGCCCCCCACTGCCCCGAGACCTGCAGAGCTCCCGGCACAGGGCCGACGTGGCCTCCGCCCTGCGCTCCTTCTCCCCACTGCAGCCTGGGCAGGCGCCCACTGGCCGGGCCCCCGGTGCCATGACAGGCTCTGGGTGAGTAAGCTGGGGTGGGGGAGAGGGGAGGCGGGGGGAGCCCAGACAGGGCCCAGGACAGGTGGGGTGCAGCAGGCATCGTCAAGTGCGAGTCCCCGAAACGTTGGTGACAGCTGTCTGTCTGTTCCGGGCCGGACAGGGTGGATGCCAGGACGGCCAGTTCCGGGAGCAGCGTGTGGGAAGGCCAGCTGCAGAGCCTGGTGCTGTCCGAGTACGCGTCCACCGAGATGAGCCTGCATGCCCTCTACATGCACCAGGTGAGGGGGCCGGTGCCCGGGCTGCTGTGCCGAGGGGGAGCGCCCTGGAGAGCGCGGCAGGAGGATGGGTGGGCAGCCCTGCACCTCCGTTTGTCAGCCCTGCAGTCTCCCTTCCCCAGAGAGTCCCCGTGGCCTCCTTTAGCTGGTGACTGCAGGCAGGCTCTGTCCTTCCCGGGTGCCCGCCAAGAACCACGTCCCCCAGGCACCCCACGGTCCCTGGCCCTGTTCTTGTCTGCTTGTCCCTTGACCTTCTTTTTGATTTTTTGTGGAATAGGGGATGGAACCCAGACCTGACAGGTACAGGACATGTGCTCTGCGGCAGGGGGCCAACCCTGGCCTTCTTCTGGCCATCCTAGGTGAAGGTCTCTCTCCCAGCCCCCGTGTCTTATCCTAGCCTTGAGCAGAGACCGTCTGACAGACGGGGTGTATCCCTTTGATGCATTTCTTCGTTCTTCTAACACACAGACGCCTCCCAGGTCTGGGCCTTTTAGCTCCTTTATGTTCTGTTCTATGCCAGCACCCGAGAGAGTGTCCGGAAGTCAGAATCACAGCTTTTTCTTTTTGCGGGGGGCTATGCAGGTGGGGGTACATTCAGCAGTGCTCAGAGCTTACTCCTGGCTCTGCGCTCAGGGATCACTCCTGGTGAAACTCAGGGGGAAACTATACGGGGTGCCAGGGGTTGGCCCTAGTTCGGCCCTGTACAAGGCATGTGTCCTACCTGCTATACTTTCTCTCCAACCCCCACAACTTGTTCTTGAATCAGATGACTGTTAAGTGGGAGCCTGTGTTCAGGCCTCTTCCAGGGATCCACTAAGAATTTCTCCTGGAGGGGACTAGAGCAATAACACAGCGGGTAGGGCATTTGCCTTGCATGCAGCCAACCCAGGTTCTATTCCCAGCATCCCATATGGTCCCCTGAGCACCCCTGAGTGACCCCTGTGCATCGCCGGGTGTGACCCCCCCAGAAAAAAAGAATTTCACTTGGAGGGGGCTGGAGCAATAACACAGTGGATAGAACTTTTGCCTTACACAGGGTCAACCCGGACTTGATCCCCAGCATCCCATATGTCCCCAAGCGTCATCAGGAGTGATTCCTGAGCACAGCACCAGGAGTAACCCCTGCAAATCGCCATGTGTGGCACACCAAAAAAAAAAAAAAAAAGAAAAAGAATTTCTCCCAAAGAACAGCCAGTGTGTGCTCTGCACTGTGGCTCCCTAGGGACTGGGTGATGGTGCGGTGGGGCTCAGCTGTCTCCGATGGGCACCTGACACCCTTCCACTCGCAACTGATGGAGCCCCTGTCCCTGTCCCCGCAGCTCCACAAGCAGCAGTCCCAGGCTGAACCCGAGCGCCACGTGTGGCACCGCCACGAGAGCGACGAGAGTGGCGAGAGCGCCCCCGAAGAAGGAGGAGAGGGTGGCCGGGCCCCCCAGCCCATCCCCCGCTCGGCCAGCTACCCCTGCACTGCGCCCCGGCCCGGAGCCCCGGAGACCACTGCCCTGCAGGGGGGTTTCCAGAGGCGCTACGGGGGCATCACAGGTATCTAGCGGGACCAACCCGGGCCTTGTGGGGAAGAGACATCCAAGGGGGTCCCGCAGCCCCCCCTCCCCAGAGCATCGCTTCTGGTCTCTGCTTTGGCTGAGGGCGCCGGCCTTGTCTCCCCAGACCCTGGCACAGTGCCCCGAGCACCCTCTCACTTTTCCCGGCTGCCCCTCGGAGGGTGGGCGGAAGATGGCCAGTCTGCAGCGCGGCACCCCGAGCCCGTGCCAGAGGAGGGCTCAGAGGATGAGCTGCCCCCGCAGGTGCACAAGGTAAGGGCCCCCGGCGGGAGCCCAGCCCTTCCTCCCTTCCAGCCTGGCTGCTAGCTCTGTTCTCTGTCGGGTCGCAGGCTTGAGGCCTGGCGCCCAGCCACTCTGCTCTCTCCGCAGGTATAGACAAGGCCAAGGGGACCCCCGTCCTCCCCGGATGGAGATCGCCGGTGCCCTGCCGTCCCGCCCACCCACCACGGAGGGCTCCTTGGAGTGTTGCCTGGAGTGTGGTGTTTATGTGTCTGTGCCTGGCCCAGGGAGGTGCCAACCGTGGGCTTGTCGCAGCCCCAGGAGAGGGACTGGGGGCCGACGGGGTCAGGGCACACGGGGCCTGCGCTGAGGAACCAGGATCCTCCCCACCCCTCCCCCCGCCTGGCGGCTCAGAGTGTGGTGCTAGAACCTGGCCCCCAGCCCAGCCCCAGTACTGCCACCTTCTCCGCGCCCACCCCTGCCAGCCTCCTGCGGACTGCCCACGCCGGAAGCTGCCGCGCGGGGGAGAACCTGTATCAACTGTGGCGTGGGCACGTGAGGCCTGGCCCCTGACCCCGGCGGGGCCCCCGGCCGGCCGACCCTGGACAGATGAGCAGCTCAGGCTGTGGCCCTTACCTCACCCCCAGTTCCCTCCCGGTGCTGCAGCCTGTCCACCTCCCCAGCTTCCCGGGCATGGATGCGTCTCCGCTTCCGTTCTGTTCGCTGCACACCCCGCCTCCCACTCCGTTCTGTTGAGCGTTAGCTTGGGCCCTGCTTCGGGGTGCCGCCCCCTGGCTCCCAGCTCCCCTCAAGCTCTATGTTTTGACACTAAGAATGAAAGTCAACTAAGAAGCTGCGGAAACAGAATGGAGAGCCTCTGCTGCCCTCTTCCCCGCCCGCAGGAGGGGCCTCTGGGAAACTAGAGGCCTTCCTGGCCCCCAGTGCTGCTGCTTGTGCCCCACACCCCTGCGCCCGCCCAGGGGGCCGCAGGCAGGGCTTGACCTATGCCCTCGGCGGGTCTACCTCCCAGCAAGAGGGGGGGGTGACCGGACGCCTTGGCCTGGCCTAGGGGCTGCCGCGTTGCATGCCGGTCCGGCTCCGGGGCCCTCCGTGCCCTTCCCCACCCCCGCTCGGGGCCGGCCGAGGGTGCGTGTGAACTGCGCTGCTGGACCTCACCGCGGAAAGGGGTGGGGACCGTGTACAGCTTGAGAGCCCTTAATAAAAGAAGGGACTTTGACTGAGTCGTGCCTTCTTGTCTTGCTCGCGACCCAGGCTCCTGGGAACGTGTGCGCACGCGCGCGCTTGCCTTCGTGGGGCAAGGCAGGTAATCCCCCCGCCGCGGGGAACCGGGGACTTGGGGGCCGGCCGCCAAGGCCCGGATTTTCCGAGCCCGCATGGAGGGCCATTGCCTGGAGGTCAAAGTCTCGGGGCCGGAGGCGCGGTCAGATTTCCCGCCCGGCGTACGTGACCCGGCGGACTCAGCCCCACTATTTTGCCTTCCCCGCGTGTACCTTTTCCCCGCCCCCTTGAGGACGCTCGGCCAATGGGGGCCCCGCAGTGGGGCCTCGGGGGCGGGCCCGGGGCGTGGCTCTGCCGGGGAGTGCGGCGCCGGGGGCGTGGTCCGGGCGGGACTCCGGATTGAGGGCGTGGTGGGGGCGTGGCGGGGGCGTGGCAGGAGCGTGGCTCTGCCTGGGAATGCGGCGCCGGGCCGGCGCGGAACATTCCTGCACGGCCGCCCTTGGCGCGAGGGTCCGGCGCGGCGGGCGCGGGCAGGAAGGCGGAGACACGGACGTGCCCCGCGTGAGTGCGTGCGTGCGTGCGGCGCGTGCGCGCAGCCAGTGGGCGCTGGGGCCGGCTCCACGTGCGGCGCGGCCCGCGACCACCGCGCCGGAGGGCCCGGCTGCTCCATGAGCCGACGCACGTCGGCACCGGCGCCCCTCCCGAAGCGGCCGGCTCCGATCCCCGGCCCCGCCGCGTCCTCCCGCCCGGCCGGAGGCCACGCATTGCCATGGTGACCGTAGGCAACTACTGCGAGGCCGAAGGGCCCCTGGCCCCGGCCTGGACTCAAGGCGGCCTGACTCCCTGCTTCTTCTTCACTCTCGTGCCCTCGGCGCTCCTCGCGCTGGCAGCCCTGGCCTTGGTGCTGGCCCTGCCCTGCAAGCGTGGTCGAGAGCGGGTGGGCGGCACCGACTCACTGACTTGGGGAGCCGGGCCTCGCTTCGCTCCCTACGTGCTGCAGCTGCTGCTGGCGACGCTTCAGACGGTGCTGCCCCTAGCCATTCTGGCTGGCCGCCTGGGCACGGCCCGGGGGGCCCCGCTGCCCGGCTACCTGCTGCAGGCCGCCGTGCTGGAGACGCTGGCCAGCTCCTGTGGCCTGGGGCTGCTCGTGGTGGACCGGAGACAGGCGCAGCAGAAGCTGGCCATGGGCATCTGGATCAAGTACCGGCACAACCCAGGCCTGCTGCTCCTCTGGACCGTGGCGTTTGCAGCCGAGAACTTGGCTCTGGTGTCCTGGAACAGTCCACAGTGGTGGTGGGCAAGGGCGGACGTGGGCCAGCAGGTGAGGGAAGTGACGGTGTGAGAGCGGGGCGGGTGGGGGATGGGAAGGCCCACGCTTGCTCCGAGATGCCTTGTAAGAAAGGCCAGAAGGGCCCTGGCGCCTGTGGGGAGCTGATAGCCAGCTGCTAGGGAGTGTCTGCTGAGTCACGGTGGATTTGTTTGGTTTTTTTAAGCCTGTTACACGCTGGGCCCCTGAGGAGGACCCGGGAGTGTCCCCAGCCCTGGGCTTGGGGCCCTCCTTGCTCCCCTGCCACCTGCTTGCTTCTTCTAGGTCCGGTTTAGCCTGTGGGTGCTGCGGTATGTGGTGTCTGGAGGGCTGTTTGTCCTGGGGCTCTGGGCTCCTGGGCTTCGACCCCAGTCCTACACCTTGCAAGTCAATGAAGAGGATCAGGATGCAGAGAGGAGCCAGGTAACCCCCCCCGCCACACACACACACACACACACACACACACACACAACTCCCCGGCGCTGGGGTCTCTTTGGCTTCCACACCCTTTCTGTCCTGCCCACCGTCATCAGCTTCTGCCCGGGTTCATTTGGGGACACTCCTGTTAGCCTTCCTGGCCCCCTCGGGGGAGCATGTGTGAGGCCCAGCTCTCTGGGGGCTGCATCCCCGTGCCTTTCTGTAGAACACCCAGGCTCCCAAATCAGTTGGTTTTCCCTACCGCACCCTTTGCAGAAGCAAAATTACTCAGCGCCCACCTCAGAACAATCGATCACTGTTTATTCTTCCTTTGGTTAATTTTGGGGTTGTACCTGGCACTGCTCGGGCCTTATTCCTGAGTCCCGAGCCCAGGGGTCACTCCTAGCGGGGCTCAGGGGGCCATGCGAGGTGCTGGGGAATCTAACCCGGGTCGGCCGCTTGCTTGCAAGGCAAGTGCCTTACCCACTGTACTATCGGTCCGGCACCATCAGTGGATCATTTTTAAGCTGCACCTTAAAGCTTCCCCCATCCTCACCCACGCCCCCAGTTTCAGAGCCCCCTGGGGGGTGTGGCCCACTTTAGGAAGGCTCCCCAGTGGGGCCTGGGAGGCTCCCTTTGATTTATGTCTGTGTTCCCCGTCCCCCATGCATTTCCCGAGTCTAGGCTCCCTCCACAGACAGGGCGTCCACCTGGCGTGACCTCGGCCGGAAGCTCGGCCTGCTGAGCGGCTACCTGTGGCCCCGGGGAAGCCCAGCGCTGCAGCTTGTCGTGCTCATCTGCCTGGGGCTCATGGGGCTGGACCGGGGACTCAATGTGTTGGTCCCGATCTTCTACAGGGACATCGGTGAGTGCTCAGGCGCGCCTCGCGCTCTGGTTCCTCATGGGGCTGGGGCAGCGGGGGGGGGGGGGGGGTGGATAGAGACTTGTGGCCGAAGCCGGGACAGTGTCCTCCAGAGCCCTGGCTCCTTTATTTTTCATTTTTATGGTTTTTTTTTTTGGGGGGGGGCGGAAGGGTATCTCACTCGGTGGCAGTGGTGGTGCTAAGAGCTTACTTCTGACTCTGTGCTCGGTGCCTGGGATCAAACCCGGATTGTCTGCGTGCAAGGCAAGCGCCTTAGCCTCAGTTACCCTCTCGGGCCCCTCCGACTTATTTTCTCCGCAGTGAACCAGCTGACCGAGAAAGCCCCGTGGCACACCCTGGCCTGGACCGTCAGCATGTACGTCTTCCTCAAGTTCCTGCAGGGCGGAGGCACGGGCAGTACAGGTACGAGGGGTGCCGACCCCCGCCCACCCTCTCGGGACCCCCTCTCACCCTGCGGGGGGGGGCTGACCAACTGATGCACACACCCCCCCCCGCCCCGCTCTGACCCCCCTCCCAGGCTTCGTGAGCAACCTGCGGACGTTCCTGTGGATCCGGGTGCAGCAGTACACGTCGCGCCGGGTGGAGCTGCGCCTCTTCTCACACCTGCACGAGCTCTCGCTGCGCTGGCACCTGGGGCGGCGCACGGGGGAGGTGCTGCGCATCGTGGACCGTGGCACGTCCAGCGTCACGGGGCTGCTCAGGTGCCTCTCCCAGCCCCCACGCCGGGGAGCGTGAGAGGGGTGGTGTCAGGAGACTGGGCTGAGAGGCCGCTTGGCCCTGGCCTGGCCTTGCCTCTCTCTGTGTGGTTCTGGGGCTGCCTCGATGGGGCCCGGGGGCTGCTCTCCGGGCAGGGAGTCAGTCTGGGAACTGAACCACGGCTCCTGCTTCCAGAGCATCCCTCCCGGCCCACACAGCCACCTCCCAGGCCCTTCGGGGTTGTTTGCTTTTTCTTCCCCCTTTTTGTCTTTTTGGGTCACAACCGGTGATGCTCAGGGGTTGTGATGTTCGGGGGACCCTATGGGATGTCAGGGATAGAAACCCTGGTTGGATGCGAGCAAGGCCCTACCCACTGTACTCTCGCTCCAGCCCCTTGTTTATTTTATTTTATTTTTATTGTTCTTGGTTATATCCAGAGGTGCCCAGGGCTTACTCCTGGCTCTGTGCTCAGGGATCACTCCTGGCAGTGCTTGGAGAACCCTGGCCCAGTATGATACATATGGTACCTATAAGGGCACGCAAGGCAAGAACCCTACCTGCTGTACTTTTGCTCAGGCCCCCTGGGTCCGTCTTGTACAGGGCAAGTGTCTTACCACTGTACTATTGCTGTGGCGTTATCCATCTTTTTTTAAAAAAAATTTGAATTCATTTATTTGGTTTTTGGGTCACACCTGGCTATGCTCAGGGGTTACTACTGACTCTGCACTCAGCAGTTACTCCTGGCGGTGCTCAGGGGGTCCTGTGGGACGCTGGAGATCCAACCTGGCAAGAGCCTTATCCGCTGTGTTACATTTCTGGCCCCCAAATTTTAAGATGGACAGACTCTTGCTTCTTAGAGCAGCTTGGATGAGATAGACCGAGCATAGAGCTGTTCTGAATTTCTGAATTTCGCTCCTCCAGAGTCCCAGTCCCCTGAGTAGGTTGACGTCTGCCTTTTCACCCGTTTTTACTGATGCGGGCTGACTCAGAACCCATGTGGAAGGGTGGAGATTTTCCCACACTAGAGGGGTTGCGACCTCGGTGACCATCCCTTCCCCTGGCGATGCTCTTAGCCCCCGTGCTTGTTGGAAGAAAGAGCGGGAGCATGTCCCGGAGCATGCCGTGACGACCCCCGAGACCACCCCCGCTCAGGGAGGCATTGAGCTTGCGTCCAGACCGTTGCTGCTGCACACTGAACCCTCCCATGAGGGATCCGGAAGCAGAGCCGGTAGAGCACTAGCTTTGCACACTGCTGACTCGGATTCAATTCCTGACACCCCAGAGGGTCTCCTGAGCCCCGCCAGGAGTGATTCTATCTGCCCTGAGCACCACCAGCTGTGGCCCCGTCCCGAGACCAAAGGACACAAAGAAGCAGCCCCCGCTGTTCACTGAAACCCCTGGCGGCGGACCTGCCGGCTCAGCGCCCTTGAGCTTGCCTTGTCCCTCGCCCTCCCCTCCTAGCTACCTGGTGTTCAATGTCCTCCCCACGCTGGCCGACATCGTCATCGGCATCGTCTACTTCAGCATGTTCTTCAACGCCTGGTTTGGCCTCATCGTCTTCCTCTGCATGAGCCTGTACCTGGGTGAGTGCCTCACGCAGAGGGAAAACCTTCCCCTCCCCGAACTCCGGTGCTCCCCGACTCAGGGGACCCAGCAGACCAGAGGGGGGCTCCTGATGCTGCCCGTATGATAGGCAGGGGGTGGGGGTGGGGGGAGGGGGCGCAGCTCAGCCTGGAGGTCCCGGGCAGGTGGGTGTCCCCTGGGAGGACCCAGTCGGGGCACGAGACGCAGCTTCTGTCTGCCCCGGGGCTTCGAGCGGTCTCCGGAGATGTCGCTGCCCCGCCCCTTCCCAGCTCACTCTCAGGCCCATGCATGGGGTCTCGGGGCCATACTGAGGAGTGGGGGTAGTGAGGCCCCCTCGGATGTGGCCCATCTCAGACAGACACGGGTGGTCTGTGCTGGTGGCGGGGGGTGACGGTGTCTGGAACTCCTGCTCCCCGCATGGCTCACAGCCTTGACCATCGTGGTCACGGAGTGGAGAACCAAGTTCCGGCGGGCCATGAACACGCAGGAGAACGCCACGCGGGCCCGCGCTGTGGACTCGCTGCTGAACTTCGAGACGGTAAAGGGGGGCTGCGGGGGTGGGCAGCAGCCAGGTGGGCCTGGCTCCAGCCAGGCTGAGGGGGGGCGGTGCGAGGGGTGAGAAGGCTGAGTGTCGGGGAACCCGGCGGAAAGGAGGGAGGGTGGGGACGGGGCCCGTGCCGCAGCCACGTGGCACACAGGCGTGGCTCTGACAGGTGAAGTACTACAACGCGGAGGGCTACGAAGTGGAGCGTTACCGGGAGGCCATCATCAAGTACCAGGTGAGGGCCGGCGCAGGGCAGCCCCTGGGCACAGGTGTGGGGCTGCTGACAGGCTGTGTGTGCACGCATGTGTGGCAGTGTGGCCCCTGGGAGCAGGTTTGGACCCGGTGTGGGTGAGTGTGCATGTACATGTTGTGCACATGTGTGACCCGCCTCCCTCCTGTGGTGATTGGTATATGCTAGTGTGTGTCCTGACACACTGGTGTGGCCCCTGACACGGGTTCCAACCTAGCTGGTGAGTGTGCGTGTGTGTGTGTGTGTGTGTGTGTGTGTGTACGCGTGTGTGTGCATGCATGTGTGGCAGTGTGGCCCCTGGGAGCAGGTTTGGGCCTTGTGTTGGTGAGTGTGCACTTGTGTGTGTGTGTTGTCTGTGCACACGTGCATGTGTGTATACGTGTATACGTGTGTGTTGTGTGTGCCCATGTGTTGTGTGCGCACATGCATGTGTGTGCGCACGTGTGTGTGCCCTTTCCTCCCTCTCGTCTCTCGGGCCCGCAGGGTCTGGAGTGGAAGTCCAGCGCGTCCCTGGTTTTGCTGAATCAGACCCAGAACCTCGTCATCGGCCTCGGGCTGCTGGCCGGCTCCCTGCTCTGTGCGTACTTTGTCAGCGAGCAGAAGCTGCAGGTGAGGGCGTCGTGGCAGGGTGGGCGGGGGTGGGGGCCGCGGCTGGGTGACAGGAAGTGGGGCCGGTTGACAGGCTCCTCTGCCCGCTCCTCGCAGGTCGGGGACTTTGTGCTGTTTGGCACCTACATCATCCAGCTCTACATGCCCCTCAACTGGTTTGGCACCTACTACAGGTAAGCCCCACGCAGGCCCTCTCACGTGGGGGGGGGACGGGGGCAGGAGTGGCCCCCCACCCCCTCCCGCGCTGTCCCCGCAGGATGATCCAGACCAATTTCATTGACATGGAGAACATGTTTGACCTGCTCAAGGAGGAGACGGAGGTGGGTGGGGCGCGAGGGGTGGGGCCCATGGGCGCGGGAACCCTCCGCAGTGGGCCTGGGGTCTCAGCATGCCGCCCCCCCCCCCCCACAGGTGAGGGACCTCCCCGGGGCAGGCCCGCTTCACTTCCAGCAGGGCAAGATCGAGTTCGAGAACGTGCACTTCAGCTACAGCGACGGGTGAGCGCACCGGCCCGTCCCCTGCCCCTCTTGGGTGGCCCTGGCCCCGGGGGCGAGGCCGGCCTGCTCACTGCCCCTTCCCGCCCTTCCCGGCAGGCGGGAGACGCTGCGGGACGTGTCCTTCACCGTGATGCCGGGACAGACGCTGGCCCTGGTGAGCGGCGGTGCCCGCAGGAGGGCGGGAGGGCGGGAGGGCAGAGCGGAGGGGCAGGAGGGCACGTGACCGCCCCCCGGCCCCGCCACCCCCGTCAGTGTCCTGCCGTGTGCCCCCTCGCCCCGCCAGGTGGGCCCCTCGGGCGCGGGGAAGAGCACCATCCTTCGTCTGCTCTTCCGCTTCTACGACATCAGCGCCGGCTGCATCCGCATCGACGGGCAGGACATCTCACAGGTGAGGGAGGGCGACGCCCCTCCGGCCTGCGCAGAGCCGGGCGGGGGTGCCGGTGGAGTCGGCGCTCACGGGGACCCCCACTCACTGGGACCCCCACTCGGTCTTCTCGCCCCGCACAGGTGACCCAGATCTCCCTCCGGTCTCACATCGGCGTCGTGCCCCAGGACACCGTCCTCTTCAACGACACCATCGCGGACAACATCCGCTACGGCCGCGTCACCGCCGGGGACCTGGAGGTGGAGGCGGCTGCCCAGGCCGCGGGCATCCACGAGGCCATTCTGGCTTTCCCTGACGGTCAGCCCCCGCCCAGCCCCACCCCTCCCTCCCTCAGTCACCCCCACACCCCTGCCCGCACCCGTCCGGGTGTCACTCAGTGCGGCCTCTCTCCGCAGGGTACAAGACCCAGGTGGGTGAGCGGGGCCTGAAGCTGAGTGGCGGGGAGAAGCAGCGCGTGGCCATCGCGCGCACCATCCTCAAGGCCCCAGACATCATCCTGCTGGACGAGGTGAGGCCGGCACCCCTTCCTCCCTCGGGACAGCCAGGGGCCCCTCTCTAACCCAGACGAGGCCCTTTTATTTGCTGGGAACCACTCCGGGCACCCTCAGCCCACCAGACCCAGTGCTGCAGTGCAGCGCCCACAGGAGCAGCCAAACTCGGGGCCCTGTGTGCCGTGCCAGGCCCACGACCTGGTCCCAGCAGGATTCCCATGTGGTTCCCGGAACATCAGAACCGCCTGCAGGCCTCCTCCCAGGGCCTGGGCTGGCTAAGCAGTGGCCGTCTGACCCAGATTCTCTCCACAGGCGACGTCTGCACTGGACACGTCGAATGAGAGGGCCATCCAGGCCTCTCTGGCCAAAGTCTGTGCCAACCGCACCACAATCGTGGTGGCACACAGGTGCAGGGCAGGACGGGGCACGGGGGGGGGGGGGCGGGGGGCCTCTCCTGGTGGGGCAGAGGTGACTGGTCTGATCTCCCAGGCTCTCCACTGTGATCCACGCGGACCAGATCCTGGTCATCAAGGACGGCTGCATTGTGGAGCGAGGCCGGTAGGGGACTCGGCGGGGGCTGGGGACTAGCCCGGAGGGGGTGGGGAAGGCATCCCTGTGGGTGACATGCTCAGGCTTCTCTCCCTGACCCAGGCACGAGGCCCTACTGGCGCGAGGAGGGGTGTACTCGGACATGTGGCAGCTGCAGCAGCGGGGGCAAGACGACACCTCCAAAGACCCCCAGGCCCAGACTCCGGAAACGTGACAGAAGTGGGGTCGCACCCCTCGGCGTCCCAGAGGGGAGAGGGACGTGCGCATTTCGGCCCAGGCTGGTGTTTGCGAGGCCCCGGGAAAGGGGCTGCTTAGGAAGCCCCGGGGTTCGGGAAATAAAGAGAGGACTGCCAGATCGCGTGATGGTGCCGTGGCTGCCTCCCCTGGGCCCCCCGAGCACTCCAGACCCCAACAGGACAAGCACCACGCAGATGCCTTGTTAACGGTCAAGCTCCTTTATTCTTTCTTTCTTTCCAGGCCTTTCCCTGGGAGGGGCGGGGGCAGCCCCCCTGCACCTCCCCTCGAGGGGTGTCAGGCTGCCGGGGCCTGGCCAGCCCCTCAGGGGCCCCACCAGTGCACAGCCACCGTCCCCCGCAGCGCCGTCCGCTCCACCAGCTCTCCTTCCTGAAGCTTCCCCGGAGGGGCCTCCCGTGGCCGCCCGGCCCGGGCCTCACCGCTGGTGCCGCAGGGCCTCCGCGCCCCGTGTACCCTAGAGGTGTGAGGGCCGCAGTCCTCCTCAGCCGAGCCTCCCTCCCCGCGCCCAGGGCCCTAGCACAGGCTGCAGTTGGACGGCTTCGAGCTGCGGCTCTGAGCCTGGAGCAAGGAGAGGGGGGGAGGGGAGGAGGAGGAGGAGGAGGAGGAGGAAGACAGGCCGTGAGGCCCAGCCTCACCTGAGAGCTCCCGGCCTCCCCTCCCAACCCCCCTACCACCCTGCCTACCTGCTGCTGCCGGTGGTATTCGGCCTCGCTGGCTGACAGTGCCTGGGCTAAGGCTAAGTCTTCCTCCTCCTGAGAACTGGCAGGGAGGGAGAGAGGGGCAGTGGAGGGGGGCTCTGCTTACAGCCCCTCCCAGCTGGGGACACTGGCACCCCCAATCCAGGAGGCAAGGAGGGCTCCATTGGGTGAGAACTGGTCAAAGGTCATAGACAGGAACTTGACTTTGAGTCTCGGTTCCTACGGCCTTGCTGTCTGACTGGAGGGTCCCACTTCCCACCCTCCAAACAGACCCACCGTCTACACCCCCGTCACCAACATAGGTGGGTACCTTGGGACCTGAGGTTTTGCCTCTGCCAGTGACAGTTCCAGGGCTCGCTGCAAAGCCTCGTCCTCACTCTGCGAAAGAAGGGCCAGGGGCCGGAGCGACAGTACAGTGGGCAGGGCGTTCGCCTTGTATGTTGCGCCGACCCAGATTCGAACCCCAGCATCCCACGTGATCCCTTAAGCAGGGCCAAGAGTCACCCCAATAACATGACTAGGTGTGGCCAAAACCCGCCCCCCCACAAGGAAGACCAGCTGCCCCTGCCCCACTCACCAGGCCGTTCTGCAGCGTGATCACTGGCGGGGCGGGCGGGGAGGTCTGGGCCGGGACCTGGGCCGTGACTCTGTGGCAGACATTCGGGAGACGGAGGTCAGAGAGTGGCTGAGCGAGAGGGAGCCGAGAAGCGGGCGGGCCTACCTGCTGGGCGAGGTAGCGGCAGGCAAGGTCCGACTTGGGCTGGGGATGGTGCTCGCCGGGGAAGGCCGGCCTTGTGCCCTGGAGATGGCGGCAAGGCTGGTGGGGAGAGACACAGGTCACACCACTGCGAGCCAGCAGCTTGCACGATGCCCCTCCCGCCCCCCCGGCCTTATCCTGGAAGCTTGCACACATTTCCTCCAAATGGCTAGAAAGCATGCACCTGACATGGAGGCTATTAAGACTCTCCGAACCCAAGGAGGCGGGCATGAAGCTCCCCACACTGCAAGCACAGAGGCTGAGCCGGGCCCGGGAGGGGTTATGGGCTGAAGGCCAGCAGCAGTGGTCACGTCACAATTACCCTGCCCTGCTGGGGGGGCGTCCCTCCCCAGAGCAGTCGTGGTCCAGTGGGTGCCGGTGCTTGATGCAGAAGTTCCGGCCACAGCGATCGCACGTCAGCTTCATCATTTCCCGCTGCCGGCAGCCGGCACGCTCGCACTTATTGGTGAAGATCTGAGGTGGAACCAGAGAGGCCAGTCTCAGCCAAGACACCGAGCCCCAGGCCGCCGCCCCGCCTGATGAGGCTACGGGGCAACCAGTGTCCCAGTGGGCCCACCGATGCTTACCTTACGCTTCTGCTGAGCGGGGTCCGAGCGACAGTCCCGATCAATGTGCTCCCCCACCGCTCGGTCGGGGGGCTCCCCTCTGGCCACAGGAACAGGCACGTTACAAAGTGGGCAAACGGGCACCTGGACATCCTAGAGTTAGGATAAGATGTAGGGTCAGCCTTGCTCACTCAGAGCTACCGAGTCTTTGATCCTGTTTGGTTGGGGCAGTGCTCAGGGCTTACTCTTAGATCAGCGATCACTCTTGGTGGTGCTAAGGAGGTTGTAGGGGGTGCAGGGGAATCAAACCCTGGCAGGTTGAGCACAGGCAACTCCCCAACCCACGGTATTATGTCTTTGAACCCCTGAGGTTTTTGTTTTTGTGGTTTTTTTTAGGGGGAGGGGAAAGGGGGTTGGAACCACACATAGCAGTGCTCTCAGGGCTTACCCCTGACTACCATTCTCAAGGATCACTCCTGGTGAAGCTCAGGGGACCCTATGCAGGAGGGTCGCCCTGGCCACGCCCCCTGCGGCCGCGTGCAAGGCAAGAGCCTTACTCCCTGGACCATCTCTCCAGCCCAAATCTCTTGATCCTGAATGAACCAGGATGCGTCCCCGGGCCCCCAGCAAGCAAACACTCCTTGCCCAGAACCTCTGCAGGACAATAAAGGCTAGGAGACGGGAAGTGGAGGGAATCCGAGATGCTGCGTGCATCCCTCACGCACCCCCCTCCTCCCCGCCCCGGGACGCCCGCGCACCTTTTGGTAAGCTGAGCCACAGTGATGCTGAGCGTAGGCCACGTGGTCTGCGCAGAAGATGCCGGAGCAGGCATCGCACTTGAGCGGCAGGAAATCTGCAAGGAACCGGGTCGGAGTGCAGGTTCGGCGGGAACCTCGCCGTCCTGCGCGGTCCCTCGAGTCGCCCCACTCGGGCGGCGGGGGAGGCAAACGCCGACCCCCGGGGGGGAACGCGCGGAGCGCCCCGCCGCCGAGGCCGCCTCCCTGGCCACGCCCCCTGCGGCCACCGCCCCTAACTTGGAGCCCCGCCCCGCCCCGGCACCAGCTCACCCGGGAGCCCTGTCGGCCCGCCCCGCCCGCAGCGCCGAACCCCCCTCCCGTGCGCCCCTCCCCCGGGACCCCCGCGCCGGCTCCGCCCCTCACCCAAGCGCTGACAGCTGGGCTCCGAACAGTGCGCGCCGAGGTCCGGAAACTCCATGGCCGGGAGAGCGGGGGGTGGAGACAGAAGCGGAACGTCCCGAAGGCTCCGACTCCGAGTCCGGAAGCGCGACCCCCGCACTCGGTGGGGGCTCCCGCCCCGCCCCTTCTGCTCCCCCGCCCTGCCGGGGCGACCCGAGCCTCGACGCTTCCCGGCCCGCGGCTCCTGCTCCTCCCCCCCGAGCGCGCGGCGCGCTGACGTCACCGCGCCGTGCGCGGGGGCGGGGCTGCGGGAGGGGGCGGGCCCGAAGCGACAGGCCCCGCCCCGCCTCCCAACTCCCGCTGCGGCTCCGCCGGGCATCCTGGCCGCGGGCTTAGATACCTGAGCCGGGCATCCTGGAAGTGGGTTTATCTCCACGAAGGGCCCGGCGAGCACCAGGAAGGAATGTGCCCTGGTGTGTGTGGGGTTCGGGGGAGGTGGAGGAGGTGGATGTTGGTGGAGACTCTTGGGGTCGGTCCATGGCCGGTTTCTCCTTCTACGTCCTCTAGCCCTGATGGTGCCCATAAATTTCTCAAGTCCAAAATTCACTAATACTTAGGGCCAGAACGACAGGACAGCCGGTAGGGCGCTTGCCTTGCACGCGGCCGACCGGGGTTAGATCCTCCGCATCCTCTGGCACTTAAAGGAGTGATTCCTGAGTGCAGAGCCAGGAGTAACCCCTGAACATCGCCAGGTGTGGCCTCAAAACAAAACAAAACAAAACAAAACCCAAATAATTCACTTAACGCAGACGGGAGTCATAGTACAGCAGGTAGGACAATTGCCTTGCTGGAACTCATTTCACTCACCTACGCTAGATTTCAGATCCACCCTGAATACCAGGCACCTCCACAGCTGATTTAAATCCTGGACCTGGTCCCAGGTTGGTACAAGACCTCATGCTACATGTTGGTGCAGATTACTCCTTCACTACATTTGGGCTACATTTGGGAAATACTAGCCAAAATATTCTGAGTGGTGAATGAAACAGAGCAAAGGGAGGTCAGAGGTCAGACTACGTTGCATCACGCATTGGATGTTCTTTTGGCTCTCACATTCTTTTGGCTCCCATACACAGGCTGTACTCTTCCCATGATTTGGGGCATGGGTGGCTGGAGCAATAGTACAGTGGGCAGGGTGCTTCCCTTGCCTGCGGCTGATCTGGGTTCAATGTGGCTGATCTGGGTTTGATCCCTGCCATCCCACATGGTCCCTCGAGCCCACCAGCGGTGATCCCTGATTGCAGAGCCAGGAGTAAGCCCTGAGCACCAACAGGTGTGGTTTAAAAAAAAAAAAAGAGAGAGAGGTGGCCTGGGAACAAGTGAAAAGGAAATAAGGGCTGGAGCAAATGCTTTGCATGGGGGAGGCCAGATTCTGTCTCCCCACAACATGCACACACACACACACACACACACACACACACACACACACACACACACACACACCCTGGTCTCCAGAGCACCACTGAGGGTCCTACTCCTCCCATGCCTGCTGGGAATGACCCCTGAACATCACTCAGTGTGGCCCCAACACAAAGAGAAGGGAAACAGACACCCCAGCCTAGTTTTATAATGTGAAGAGGTGTACTTGCTCTCTGTCCACCTTTTTTTGGTGTTTTTTTTTCCCTTTTTGTCTTTTTGGGCCAATCCTGGTGATGCTCAAGGAGTCACTCCTGGCTCTGTGTTCAGGAATCACCCAGACCAGTTTAGGGGACCATAATGGATGCCGGAGGTCAAATCCAGGTCAGACACATTCAAGGCAACCGCCCTACATGCTGTATTATCTCTCCGACCACCCCCTCCTACTTTTAACTGTTTCCCCTCTGTGTCTGCTTATCATAAGCTTTATAGCTCTTAGGCAGTAAAAGTTAAAACCCTGGCACCTCACCCAGCACGTCTTACCCTCTCTGTGACTGTTGGGCCATGTCTGGGCCTCCTATCATGGGGACCGAAGTCAGCTCCTTCTGGAGTGAACATCACCATACCACTTTGGACAGTCCTTCCAGAGGACCCAAGAAAATTCGCTCAACACTGGCTTAAGTGGCCTTTTACAGGCCTGTGACTGGACAATTTGTATAAAGACCAGTGTGTATGGTACCAGAGCTGGAGTGCATAGTTTACATGGGGGGGTTGGGGGAAGGGTGTATGTGTGTGGAAGTTTCCATCCTTGGTACCACATGACTGACCACTGGGAGCTACCATGAGCAATAAGCTGGGAGTAGCCCCTGAGCACCATCATATGAATCCTTCCTCGAAGAGACAGAGAAATGGGGAGTGGGAGTGTGCTTTCATCCCTCTAAAGCACAGAAGAGTGGGTTCGCTCTGATCTTCCATGTGTTGGGGGCTGCCTACGGGGTTGTCAGCTCCTTTCTCTGCACCTTGCTGAGCTATCCTGGCCCTGTGTGCAAGGGGTGGTGGTTCAACGCTTTTACTTCAGCCCTGGGCAGAAATACTAAGGCTGAACTTACAGGTGGGAAACCAACGCTTTTTGCCAGCACCATCTGCTTTCTGGAAGCCGAAGTCGGCAATGTGGCAAGCAGATGTGAGGTGGGGGTACCAGAAGCTGCCGCTACATTTGGCCAATATGACACTTTCGGAGGATTTTGAAAGCCAGGCCAAGAGAATCTGGGTTCCTAATACAGCTGAGCTTGGAACAGAGAAAGTGACGGGGTGGCCAGCTGCCAAAGTCCCAGGTCGTACTGGCTGTGGGCTGGACAGCTGGATGCAGGCCGAGGCGACACTCTGGGATCAGACTGTGGGGCTGGGATCCATCCGAGATGGAGCTCACACAGATTGCTCGGAGTCACCTCCCAAAGTCAACAACCCCAAGCTCCTCACACACACACACACATACACACACACACACACACACGCGCGCGCTCGCGTAGTTGTTGACTGTGTTGGTTTTATTTTGTCTCTTGGCGGGCCCTTGGGAGACATTGCAACAGCTTCTGAAGAAGACATTGAAGGTTTGGTTTTTGGGGTTTGGTTTTTTAGGCCACATGGGGCACCTGGTGATGCTCAGGGGTTATTCCTGGCTCTGAGCTCAAGGATCATTCCTTTTGTGGTTTGGGGAGCCATAAGGGGTACTGGGGATCAAACCTGGGTCAGCCGTGTGCAAGGAAAGCACCCTACCTACTGTCTGGGTTTTGCTCAAATCTCTGGCCACACCCTACAATCAGGCTAAGGATGTGTAGGGGACTCATCCAGGTGCACATCTAGGGCTTCCCAGATCTGGACTCAGCTTTTAGCCCACCCTTTCAAAAGAACGGTTGTTGAGGAAATAGTACAGTGGGTAAGGTTCGATCCCCAGCATCCCATAGGGTCCCCTGATCACCACCAGGAATAATTCCTTGGCAGAGCCAAGAGCATCACCAGGTAGCCCAAAAAGCTAAATATGTAAGAAGAAAGGACAGTTGTTGAAGAGCTTGTCATTTGTACCCTTCGAGATTCCTCCTCTGTGAAGTCCACTGAAGCCCAGCATCGGGAAATTGGGCTGGAGACATAGCAGAGTGGACAGGACACTTGCATTGCAAACAGCCAAACCAAGCTGGATCCCTGATATCCCATAAGGTCCCCCGAGGCCCTCCAGGATTGATCCTTGGGAGCAGAGCCAGAGATAGCCCTGAGTACAGTCCGTGTGGCCTTCCAAACCAAAAATAAATAAACTTAAGAAATTGAAAAACTGCTAATATTTGACTTCCTTTTTTTTTTTTAAACTTAAAAGCACAATTTAGGGCTGGGAGCATGGCTCAGCAGAAGCTCTTGGCTGCCTGGCACTGGATTCAATCCCTGGCACACTCCACAAACCCAAACAACAAAGACTGGAGAGATTTACGGAGGTTAAGGCACTTGGCTGGCATGCAGCCCACCCTGGTTCAGATCAGGTCCCAGCCCCACCTCCCCAGCACTAACCGGAACCACTCCTGAGCACAGAGCCAGGAAGAGCCTCTGAGCACCTGGGGCATCCAGGTGTGGCCCCAGGAGAAAACCAAAACACCTGGCCAGAGAGAGGGTTCCAGGGACTGAGCGCTGCAAGCCTGGCAGAGGGGAGACCTGGGTTCAATCCCAAGCACTGCACAGTACCCCCGGACCTCCCGGGGCAGCCTTTGAGCACAGCTGAGCAGCACCCTGAGCTGAGAGAAGCTCCCAAGTACTTCTGGGTGTGGCCCCCAAATAAAGTGAAACAAAAATCTATATCGTGTGGTTTGGTCCAGTATATGCTGTGTGTGTCACAGGCCAAACTTGTTCTCCTCTGACCTTTTCAGGCTGGGGACTATGCAGCCTGTGGGTTGGGTAGGTAACACTTTTGAAACACTGTGGTCTGGCTCTGAGATAGGAGAGAATTTCTAGTTTCTTTCTAGTTCGCTACCCACAAGCTGGTCTGCCCAAAGCCTCTCTGTCTACCAGTGATGTTAGAAATATTCAACTGGGTGGGCTGGATGTTTGCCTTGCATGCGACCAACCCGGGTTCAATCCCCAGCATCACATGTGGTCCCTCGAGTACCTCCAGGAGTAATTCCTGAGTGCAGATGCAGGAGAACCCCTGAGCATCGCTGGGTGTGACCCAAAGAGCAAAAATAAAATAAATCAATAAATAGCACTGTAGCGCTGTCATCCCATTGTTCATCGATTTGCTAAAGAATAATAATTTTTAAAAAAGAAATATTCAGATGGGATAGCTAGAGTGATAGTACAGCGGGTAGGCACTTGCATTGCATGTGGCTAACCCGAGTTCAATTCCCAGCATTCCATATGATCCTGTGAGCTCCACCAGGCGTGATCCCTGAGTGCAGAGAGCCAGGAGTCAGCCCCGAGCACCACTGGTGTGGCCAAAAAACAACAAAAAGATCCTAACAGCCCTTGGTAGGAAGAAGCTTCCGGACCCTAAACTCTCCTCAGCCCGCTGGCCTTTGGAGCTCAGGCACAAAGACAAAGCAAACAGTGTTTGGTTTAAAGTCTGCACACCATGGGGCCAGAGCTGGTCTGGGGCGGGTCCTGCAGGCAGCTCCCTGGCCTCAGTTCCCAGAACCACATATGGATTCCAAGCACCCGCAGGAGCGATCCCTGAGCAGAAAGCCAGGAGTAAGCCCCGAGCACAGCTGGGGGTGTAATCCGACTCCACGCCAATAATTTTCTTTTTTAATGTAAGTTTACATACTGGGGCCAGGGAGTTGGCTCAAAAGGTGGGAGCACAAGCTGGACATGCAGAAGCTCAGACCTCAGTACCACCTGGCTCTTCAGAGTACCACCAGGTGGGCTGGAGTGGTAGTACAGCGGGGACGATGTTTGCCTTGCATGCAGCTGACCCGGGTTCAATCCCTGGCATCTCATGGGCTATGGTCCCCTGAGCACCGACAGAAGTAATTCCTTAATGCAGAGCCATGAGTGCAATGTCCGTGAGCATTGCTGGGTATGACCCAAATGCAAACAAAAACAACAACAAAACAAGAAACAAACAAAAACACCCAAAAAACAGTACCGCCAGGTGTAGATAGCCCTGTGGCCGTGGTGTGGCTGGGGAAAACCTGGCATCCCCTGGCACTGTTGGGCCTGAATCTTAAGTTATCTGGCCTGGTTGACAGTGAGTATTGTCAGGAGTGGCCAGTGGGCCCCCTGAGCCTTCCCTCCTTCCTTCCTTCCTTTCTCTCTTTTTCTTTCTTTCTTTCTTTCTTTCTTTCTTTCTTTCTTTCTTTCTTTCTTTCTTTCTTTCTTTCTTTCTTTCTTTCTTTCTTTCTTTCTCTCTTTCTTCTCTTTCTTTCTTTCTCTCTCTCTTTCTTTCCTTCTTTCTTTCTTTCTTTCTTTCTTTCTTTCTTTCTTTCTTTCTTTCTTTCTTTCTTTCTTTCTCTCTTTCTTCTCTTTCTTTCTTTCTCTCTCTCTTTCTTTCCTTCTTTCTTTCTTTCTTTCTTTCTTTCTTTCTTTCTTTCTTTCTTTCTTTCTTTCTTTCTTTCTTTCTTTCTTTCTTTCTTTCTTTCTTTCTTTCTTTTATTTTTGGCTTTTTGGGTCACGCCCGGCGATGCACAAGGGTTACTCCTGGCTCAACACTCAGGAATCACTCCTGGCAGTGCTGCGGGGGATAGAACCTGGGTCAGTCGCGTGCAAGGCAAACACCCTACCCTCTGTACTAATGTCCAGCCCCCAAACTTTTTTTTTTATAAATTTTATTGAATCACCACGTGGAGGGTTACATAGTTCTCTCAGGATTATGTCAGTTATACAATACTCAAACACCCTTCCCTTCACCAGTGCCCATATTCCATCACCAACCACCCCATTATACCTCCCGCCCCCTCCCGCCTCCCCAGTCCCCGCCCTTGAAAGTGATAAATTTCACTTCGTTTACGCTTTATCTTGGTTACATTCCATGTTTCAACACATAACTCACTATTGTTGCTAGGGTTTCCCCCCAAAAAAAGAAAAGACAGTCCTACTGTCAAGGAAGCATTTGATAGCTCTCCATTGCTGAGAATGTAGAGATATTAAGTCCCGCTGTTTGTTACATAACTTTTCTATTTCCCCCCCCCCTCGTCCTGCGCCACCGAGTTCACGCCTGTTTAGTAATCACCACGCTGCCTGACAAAGGGAAAAAAAAAACAAAAAAGATGGTTATTTCCCTTCATCAGCCGGCGTGGGGCTCTGGCTTAGTTGATAGTCTGGTAGAATGTCTGCCCGCAGTTTCTGGAACCAAAAGTAATACGCTGGTATCGGCCCCAGCTCGAGGTTCCACCAGCGTCCCGCTGTTCCAAGTACATAATAATTTATTTCCTTGTATCCCATTCCCACGCCACCAGGTCCGTGTCAGCATAATGGACATCATACTATGGTTAACGCCACGCCGCGTTTCTTCCCGAGAAAGAAGGATATTTCTTCTCAGCCGGCGTGGGGATATGGCTTAGTTCAGTCTATAGAGATGGCTACCACTTTGATTGCCTTCAATATTTCAGCAAAAGACTTACTATTCTTGTTAGGATTTCCCACCAAAGTCCGACCAGTTAAAAAGGAACCATTTCATATTGGTTATGATTAAATGACATTAGGTCGCGTGGCCATGGCAGCAGCCTCCCAGCCCCCAAACTTAACCCTTCCAACTTTTATAGTTTTTACTAATAGCAGGAGGGTGTAGGGTAGGATATAGGTTATGTTGCCATGACAGGGGACTCAAAATACAGTGGCATAGACCAGGAAGACGCTTACCCACTTGGTTTTGCGATGAGGTAACCCAAAGTTAACAGAAAAGCAAGTGGCTGCTAGATGATGGCTGGGAAGCAGAGTGAGGCACCCCAGGGCCAGGATGCCCTGGAAACAACCTGCAGAGACATCATACCTTTCTCCTGCTGCCAGAAAGAGGAGTATCTTAACCCCGCTAACTGAGCAAAGGCAACCACTTAACATCTGGCTTCTGAGCTGTAATTGTGCTGGCTTACTTTAGCTAAGGAGAAAGCTGATTGACGCAGCCGAGCAGAGTGTGATAAGGAATGTGTAAAACTTTGCCTGGATTCAGGTTTGAGGCTGTTGAGTGCATGGAGCCCCTTCCTCTCAGGCTGGTCAGCCCCTGCAGGTTAATAAGGGCTCTTCAACTCAGCAAGCAAGCTTATTGGAGATTTCTTGGGACTTCTTGGGAAACTCACTCCATAGCTCTTGGGTAACGATTTGGGTCAGTGTGACAGCACCGTCAGGGACCCGGACACTTTCATCTGGTGGCTGCATGGTTGCCCTTACTCACATGATTCCCAAAGAAGTCTCTTTTTTGTTTGTTTACTGGGTGAAGGGCACACCCAGAAGTGCTCAGGGCTAACCCTTGGCTCTGGCTGTGAACTCAGGAATCACTCCTTGGGGGTGCTCAGGTAGTTCTGAGCTGCATCCCTTTGGGATGCTGGAGATCGAACCCCAAGTGCAAGGCGAACTCCATATACCCACTGTACTATGGTTCCAGTTCCCCGTCGCCCCCCCACACCAAAAAAAAAAATGAGTCTTTTCTTCCAGGCAGCAAAATGAGGGAGAGAGAAGGCAGAGCATAACCCTCCACTTAAGGGCATAACATCAATTTCCATGCAATGGAGCCTAGCTACTGGGAAGATGGGAAATGCAGTTTTAGCTGGGTAGCTGTGTGCCCAGATAACATTTCAAGTATACCTCAGCCAGCTCAGTTGGACAGATATTTGAGAGGCAATGAGAGCCAAGGAATTCAAGGGTAACTTTGGTCATACTTGAGCTTAAAATATCATAGGAGAAAGAGCACCTGTCTTGCAAGACATATGGTCACAAGTTCTTTTTTTTTTTTTAAACAAGAGCAAGTTTATTTTGGTTGTTTGGTTTTGGGGGGACAAAGGGGCCACACCCGGCAATGCTCAGGGTTTACTCCTGGCTCTGCACTCAGGAACTGCTCCTGGCGGTACTCAGTGGTCCATGTGGGATGTTGGGGATCAAACAGGGTCAGCTGCATGCAAGTCAAGAGCTTTGCCCACTAGACTAACTCTCCAGTCCCTGGTCACAAGTTTAAATCCCAGATCTCTCCCTTGTGACAAGCACGATACTGACAGCTCTGCTGTATGTGACCCCAGGGATGACAAGCAATTTCTGGTGACCCCATAACTAAGTGTGTGTGAGCATTACGAGAGAGAGTGTGACCCACGGTAAGTAAAAGAGGTGTGCAAACACTACAGCCAGAGTGTGACCTCAGGGAAGCAAAGGATGTGAGCCCAGAAAGCACAGCAGCTAAAAAAGTGATAGGGAGGGCTGGAGAGTGTTTGTCTTGCACGCAGCCGACCTGAGTTGATCCCCACTGTCCCATGTGGTCCTCTGTGCACTGCCACGAGTAATTCCTGGGAGCAGGAGTAACCCCCAGCACTACTGGGTGTGGTCCCAAAATAAAACAAAACACACCAAAAAAAATGTGATTGGGGCCCTGTGAAGAGGTACTCAGGGAATTTCAGCTCCACACTTAGGGAAGTCTGCTGCAGGAAGTAGTTCCAGAAGATGGAATTCTGGCCGTGATTCCTTAGATAGTTAAGGGGATGGAATTTCTTTCTTTCTTTCTTTCTTTCTTTCTTTCTTTCTTTCTTTCTTTCTTTCTTTCTTTCTTTCTTTCTTTCTTTCTTTCTTTCTTTCTTTCTTTCTTCTCTCTCTCTCTCTCTCTCTCTCTCTCTCTCTCTCTCTCTCTCTCTCTCTCTCTCTCTCTCTCTTTTGTTTTTGTTTTTTGGGTCACACCCAGCGATGCTCAGGGATAACTCCTGGCTCTGCACTCAGGAATTACTCCTGGCGGTGCTTGGGGGACCATATGGGATGCCGGGGATTGAACTCCGGTCAGCAGCGTGCAAGGCAAACACTCTGCCCACTGTGCTATCACTCTGGCACCAAGGGGATGGAATTTCTGATAGAGGATTAGGAGGGGGACAGGCAGAGAAGGGATCCCTTCGCAAAGAATTGGATAGAAGAAAGGAATAAAAAACAGGGGCCAGAGACTAAGACAAGGTAAAGGCACTTGCCTTACATGTAACTCCCGGTTCCCTCCGCCACGGCTCTGATTCTAATCCCCACCATCCCATATATTCCCTTGAGCACCACCAGGGGACATTCCTGGACACAGAGTCACCCCTGAATGCCACCAGGTGTGGCCCCCAAACAAGACCAAACAACACATGTTGGGATCTGAAAAGGACTTGCCTTTCCTGACCCAGCCTTGGGCTTCAGACTCTTTTTTGTTTGTTTTTTTGGGCACACCCCACAGTGCTCAGGGCTCACTCTTGGCTCTGTGGTGCCGGATCAGCTCGGCTGTGTGGAGGTGAGCACCCTACTCAGTGTACTGTCTCTCCAGGCCCCTGCTGAGTCTCTTAGGGCCCAGCCCCGACCCAAGATGAGCCTGAGGGAGGCTGGAGAGATAGTACAGCGAACTACTGTACTAAGATGCTCCCTCGCACGTAGCTGACCAGATTCTATCTCTGGCACCCCATATGATCTCCTAAGCATTTCCGGGAGGAAACTGTGGCCCCAAAAACAAATTTACAAGAGGCTAGCTAGCTGAGGGGGAGGGATGTGGGGGGCGGGAGGTGGAGAGGGGTGAGATCCCAGGACTGGTTCAACTGCTTGGCTTGCTGGAGTCTGTTTGCGCCGCCTCCACTGCATGGTCCCCTGAGCACTGTTGCTGGCTTGGAAGCAACCTGTGCAAATTGTCATCCCCTGAGCACCTGAGGGTGTGGCCTGAAAGTCAAAACAAAAAGAAAGAGAGGGCCAGAGTTAAAGGAAAGGGCTGCACATGCTTTGATACAGGAGACCCGGATTCGCTTCCCTGGACCACAAGGGTTCCCCATGGCACTTCCAGAGGCAAGCCCTGAGCACAGAGCCAAGAGGAGCCCCTGAGCATCACTGGGAGTGGCCTCACATGGACAAACAAACAAGGAACAAAGTAAAACAGAAAGATCAGTCTGAGGCTCCATTTCACGTAGGGGCCAGCCCACATTCGACGAGGTGCCTCGGGCCTTCTAGAATTAAGGCCTTGAGCTGAAGAGATAGTACAGTGCAGAGGGCTCCTGCTTTGCGTGCAAACCCAGGTTCTCTCTCCAGCACCATCAGGTTTAATTCTCTGAGCAAGCACTACCGGCTTAATTCCTGAACACAGAGCTAGTAGTTACCCCTGAGTATCACTGAGCATGGCCCAAACCTCAAACAATAATCTAAAAGAATGGAGGCCTGCTAGACTTGAAGTATAGGTGCAGAGAGACAGATGCATGAACTGTTGATAACACACTACTGACAAATGCAAGGTTTATAGTGCTCTGATATAAAGCCCTAGTTCTTGATAAGGCAATGTGTTAAGGTTTTTTTTTTTTTCCAATTCTTTGGAGGGGGAGATATTGGCTATACCCAGTGGTACTCAAGGCTTACTTCTGGTTCTGTGCTCAGAGATCATCCTGGCAGGGCTCAAGGGGCACCTGGGGGTTATCAGGATTGAACCTGGGTCAGATGCAAGCAAGGCAAGTGCCTGACTGCTATACTACCCTTCCGCCCAGATAAGGCAACGTTCTTATGAAGCCTTGAAGAAATGACCCCAAAGACATCATTTCACGCACCATGGAATGTTAGTCTTGTATCTAGCAATTTTGTTGTTGCTGTTGTTGTTGTTGTTGTTTAGGGGCCACACCTGGTGGTGCTCAGAGGGTACTCCTGACTGCACTCAAGAATCACTCCTGGCCGTGCTTGGGGTTGGATCCCTGGGATCAAACCAGGGTTAGCACCATGCAAGGCAAACACCCCATCTGCGGTACTGTCTCTCTTTTCTTTTTTTTTTCTTTTTTTTATTAATTTATTTTTTTTACACCATGTTGAAAGTTACAAAGCTTTCAGGCTTAAGTCTCAGTTACATAATGCTTAAACACCCATCCCTTCACCAGTGCATATATTCCACCACCAAGAACCACTGTAAACCTCCCACCCACCCCCCTGCCCCCCAGCCCCTCACCTCGCCTGTGTAGTTGGTAAATTTCACTTTACTTTCTCTTTACTTTGATTACATACAAACAAAAACACTCACTATTATTGTTTGGAGTTTCCCCCCCAGAGTCGGACCTGCTGGAAAAGAAGCATTTGATAATTTGTTTTCCATTGCTGAGAATGAGGAGATATGAGGTCGTGTGGCCACAGTAGCGGCTGTGAGGTTCTAGATTTCTGTATTTGTAGCGGCTGTGAGGTTCTAGATTTCTGTATTTTAGTATTTTAGTGACTGAGTCCAGAGGGCTTTCTGCCAGAGGTTGCATCATTGCTAGCTCGTACCTCTCTGCTACTTTATATTCCACATATGAGTGCAATCTTGCTGCGTCTGTTTTTCTTTCTGACTCATTTCACTCAACATGATACTTTCCATGTTGATCCACTTATATGCAAATTTCATGACTTCATGTTTTCTAACAGCTGCATAGTATTTTTTTTTAATTTTGTCATCTGGACTTTATTGATCTAATAAAATTACATTAAGAATTGAAATGAATTATATATTATTGTGCTCATGTTTCCCCTATACAAAGTTCAAGAACCCATCCCTTCACCAGTGCCCATTCTCTACCACCAGTAAACCCAGCATCTCTCCCACCCTCCCCAGTCCCATCTCCCCCCACCCCACACTGCCACTATGGCAGGGTATTCCCTTTTGATCTCTCTCTCTGATTAGGTGTTGTGGTTTGCAATAAGGGTGTTGAGTTGGCCCCAATTGTTTTCATTTATTGACAGATTTCTTTTTTCCTGAAAACATCCAGAGGACCCACTTTTTGGTATTCTTTACCAGTTCCCTCATGAATGATTTAAATATTTTTTTAAAAAATCTGTGCTAGTTATCAATTTGAATGAGAATTTCCTTCTGCTCTGAGAAGTGACTGTGACATCCAGAGTCCAGGCACCATTTCTGTGACCTCAAGTGGAACCCAGCAGAGACAACAAGTCCAGGTTGAATGTGGCTCAGAAGGAAGATGGAGAGATGGAGAAGATCCAGGGTCCCAGAAACCTGAACCAACCTCAGACACCACACCTGGCCTCTTGGCACGCAAGAGAGCAAATATCCGGTTTGGCAATGTTTTCCGTATCCTGCAACCCAGTGCTGCTCTGTGACTCAGCTACCTAGATGACAGGAGCATCTGCTTCACCCGGGGAGACTTGGTACCTTCGGTGTCAGCTGTGTGTAACGGCAGCTTCGATGGCAGAGGCCAGCTGAGCCCCCAGTCCACCTTGAAGACCTTCCGCTCCCAGCCCTGCTTAGCCACCTGGTACCGTGATGTTAAACTAAGTCCTTAATACCCTGTTGTTTCATTTTTAGACTTCAGGGGTGGGGGTGGGGGTGGGAGAGAGTATAGCACACAGGTTGCATTCATGTCCCCAACCTCAGTTGCATTCTCTGCACCTGAATATTGTTGGTTCTAGGCTCTGGAGCCCCCCCAAATCAGTGGGGTATCCTGGGTATCCCCAGGGTTCCAGGGCTCAAGCAGTATCACATGAATGGGCCCTTGCATGGAACCCTGGTGCCAACTGGCTGAGAACCACTGGTTGGGTCCCAGAGCCTCTAGGGCAAAGCTTGGGAGCCCCCCCATGCCCAAGAATGTGCTTTGTGGGGAGTGCTCCTAGGAAGTGCTCAGAAGGCCTCTCACAAACACCTGGACTCTTGGGTCTGACAGTTTAATGTAAGGGCAGAGGTGCTGAGTGCTCCCCAGGCTGCTCCCTACAGTGCTCAGGAGGTCAGGTGGCATGGAGATCAAACTCAGGACCAGGTGCCCAGAACACCAGCGCTATCACCCCGGCACCCTGCTACCTTGTTTTTCATCCTCTTTGTGTGTTTGTTTTTCGGTTTTGGGGCCACACCCTGCGATACTCAAAGCTAATTCCTGGCTTTGCACTCAGAATCTCTCCTGGCGGTGCTCAGGGGGCCATACAGGATGTTGGAGATTGAACTGGGGTCAGCAGCCCCTTACCAGTTTTATTATCTCTCTGGTACTTGTTTTTTCTCTAGCTGCCTCCAGGGCCTTTTAAAATGCTTTCATTTCATTTTTATATCTCACTGCTTGTTTTTAAACCACTGTGTCCTGGCTAGATTGTATCATTGGCTTTCAAACATCTTCTCTTTGTTTTTCTCACTGGAGACGTCCGTGTTTTCTGCCTTGGAGAGGTCCTTGTGGAGAGGTATGGTGATGTAATGATGTAATGATAAACACCACTTTCCCCTCCCCCATGGCGTTCAGAGAAGCATATGCGGAAGGAACTCTGAAAAGAAAAGTCTGTGGGGTGTTTATTTTCTCTCTCAGAGAGCATGAGTCAGTATTTTATTTATTTAGTTCGTTTCTTACTTTTTTTATGGTTCTTGGGACACACCAGTGCTCAGGGCTTACTCCTGGTTCTGTATTCAAGGATCATTATTGGTTGGGCCGGGTGCTGGGGATTGAACCTGGTATATTAGCATCAGGGTAAGTGCCCTCCCTGCTGTACTGTCTCTCCAGGCAGAGTCAGAGTGTTTTAGCTGTTATAATAGACTTACTCAGGGACCACGACAGGAAGTGTGTGTGTGTGTGTGTGTGTGTGTGTGTGTGTGTGTGTGTGTGTGTGTGGGGGGAGCATTCCCCCTCCCTCCTGTCAACACACAGGCTCTCTCAGAAAAAACATTTCCTGGCAGCTGGGTTAAAGTCCTCGCTAAGCTGTCCTTGAAGATTAAGAGTTTAGAAGTTTCCTAATATTTATAAAGGATGGGGAGAGAGAAAGAAGAAAAGTGGAGGCAAGCTGTGTGTGGGGGGGGAGGGTGGGGGGGGCAGACGAGGTACTGGGAACATTGGTGGAAGAAATTTATACTGGTGGAGGGATGGATGTTGGAAGATTGTATGACTGAAACCTGATCATCATGAACAGCTTGGAAACTGTGAATCTCACAGTGATTCAATTTTTTTCTTTGTTTTTTTTTTTTAATTGAGTCACACCCGGAAATACACAGGGGTTACTCCTGGTTCTGCACTCAGGAATTACCCCTGGAGGTGCTCGGGGGACCATATGGGATGCTGGGAATCGGATCCGGGTCGGTCGCGTGCAAGACAAATGCCCTACCCGCTGTGCTATCACTCCAGCCCCAGCGATTCAATTTTTAAAACTTAAATAAAAAGGATGGTGTGGAGATGATGGGGGGGGGGAGTGAGATTATACAGGGGTTAAGTTGCCTTACACTCTGCTGACCCCAGGTCAGATTTCCTCACCACACAGGATCCCCTGAGCACCGTCAGGATTGATCCCTGTGCATGGTGAGGAGGGAGCCCTGAGCACTGCTGGGTAAGGCCCAGTGCCAATAAAATAAAATGTAAAAGGGCAATAGGGTCCAGGAATTTAGCTCGGTGGACTTCCTTGGCATCTAGAGGACCTGAGTTCAATTCCTAGCACCACCACCAAATAAATCACTGTCATCCCGTTTTCCATTGATTTGCTCAAGCGGACACCAGTAACGTCTCCATTGTGAGATTTGTTCCTGTTTTTGGCATATCGAATACGCCACAGGGAGCTTGCCAGGCTCTGCCGTGCGGGTGAGATGCTCTCGGTAGCTTGCTGGCCTCTCCGAGGGGGCAGAGGAATCAAACTCGGGTCGACCGAGTGCAAGGCAAACATCCTACCCGCTATGCTATCGCTCCAGCCCACCAAATAAATAAATTAATAAATAAATATTACACTAATTCCTTGGGGGGAGGGGATCACACCCAGCTGTTATTAGGGGTCATTCCTGGCTCTGCACTCAGGAATTACTGCGGGATGTCGGGGTCCGAACCTGGGTTGGTTTTGTGCAAAGCAAGTGTTCTACCTGCTATTCTATCTCTCCAGCCTCTAACTCGTTTAAAAATACAAAGGGTGACAAAGGAGGAATAACATGGGAACGTCACGCTCCTGTTTGCAAGCATGTGGTTGCGAACTCCAATTCCCTGGGCCGCACATACGCCCTGCATGATCCTGGCAGCTCTGTGGTCTGTGATCACCAGTGGGTGCTGCACCGCGGCCAGCTGTCTGTGAGCACCCCAAAGAGGGCTGCCACCCTCAGGGAGCATTGCAGCTAAAAAGATGTGCAAGACCACAACCAGGATGTATTGACCTTTGTGTTACCACAGGCTCCCACATGCAAGACAAACGCACTTGGCAGGGTCACATCCCCTACCCCTGAAGCGCCACCTCCAGACAGCACTTGCTCAAGCTTGGTCGTGACCCACATGACCCACATAACCAGAACTGTGAGCTTTCCCTCAGAGGGCGACTCCTGGTACAAGCACCGCCATGAAGGAGCACAAAGCTCCGTGAGAGTGAGCATCCCCAGGGAGCACCAGGGCTGCAAACAGGCGTGCAGGTGCCAGGAGAGGGCATTGTGGGCTGGCGTGCATGCTCTGTGCACAGGAGCCCTGAGGTCCATCCCTGCCCCTCATCCTCAGCCCACCCCTCCACCTGCTGGCCCCCAGCACTGCTGAGGAGGGCTTTAATAAAGATAAATAATCAACACTTAACCAAGCATTAAAGAGAGTGATGAGCAGCTCCACATCACTATCCACCCAGCGCGAAGTTTGAGTGCCACTTCCTTGTCTCCTGAGTAAGAAACCCAGGCGACCCCAGAGAGGGAGCCGGGACTGCCTTCCCTTCTTGAGCACGCCACGTGGGGAGCTAGGGTCAGCTCACATATCAGTGGCAGATGCAGATGCAAGGTGTGGATCCGAAGCTTTGCAGAGGAGAAATCAGCTCCTCTGCAAAGATCAGGCACCTCTGAGGGTGCCCAGCAGACCAGGGTGAAGGCGAACGAACGCCCCAGGCTCAGCGTGAGCCACCAACCGAACATGAGTTTGCAGGGAGCGTCTCTGCAGTGGTTTTCTCCTCCTCAGCCCTCAGAGCACGCCAGGGTTTAGCTGCTCTGTGCTGCTCTTCTTTGCCTGTCTTTTGACCTCCTGGAAAACCCTTCTTTTAATAATATTTATGTTAATTAATTTTGGTGGGGGGGAGGTTAGGCCACATCAAAAACATCAGGGCTTACTACTCCTGGCTCTGTGCTCAGGGATCGCTCCTGGGGTGGGGGACAGTTTGTAGGAGCCTGGGCGGTTCTGGAGATCCGTTCTGGGTCCAATCAAAGTTGGCCACATGCAAGGCAAGCGTCTTACCCCCCTTTCTGTCGCTTTTTATTAAAGTAACATTGCTTTAGGTTTTAGGTGTGCTGCATTGTAATCTGAGATCTATACTGGGATCCCTAGAGAAGAAAACTTTTATTTTTTTCTTTACGAGGGATCTGTGTGTAGGGGGTTGTCACACCCGATGATGCTCAGGGGTCACCTCTGGCTCTACACTCAGGAATTGCTCTTGGCAGTTCTCAGGGACTGTAGGGATGCTGGCAGTCGAACCCAGGTCAGCTGCATACAAAGCAACTGACCTGGGTTACACCTGATCTGCTGTACTATTGCTCCAACATGAAAAATCTGTTTTTTTTTTTAATTAATTTTTTCTTGTTTGTGTTTGTTTGTTTGTTTTTGGCTACACCCAGTGATGCTCAGGACTCACTCCTGGTGAGCTCAGGGCATCATATATGGTGCCAGGGATTAAACCTGGGTCAGTCTTATGCAAGGCATGTGCTTTACCTGCCCTGCTGTATTTTCTTTCTGGCCCCCAACTTTTTTTCAAAAAATATATATATAGTTCCATTTTGTAGATAAGAAAATGGAGGTTTAGGGGCCCAAGGGCTAGTATAGGGGTACAGGGAAGATTGTCTTGTATTGTGCTCACTTTGGTTTGAATTCCTGGCACACACAGAACCAGGAATAAGCCCTGAGCACCACCAGTGTACCCCCAATCTCCCCAAAGGGAAACTGTAAGAGTGTAATTCCACAGCTTGAATCCTCCACTAATAGGGGAAGGTATTGGTCAGTAGTAAAACTGAGTGACGGTGAAAGACTTAGATGCTTGTGTTTAAGTTCTGACTCCAAGCCAGAGAGACAGCTTATGGACAGGAGCAAGTGCTTTGTACGGAGAACCCCAGGCTCAATCCCCAGCACCATATAACCCCCCAAGCACCACCAAGAATGACCTCCAAGTGGGCTGCAGAGCTCACACAGGGGTTACGGCCTTGCATGCTATCCACTCCAGTGTGACCCCCAGCACTGCCTCAGGTCCCCTGAGCACCACCAGGGTTCAGTTCTGACCACAGAGCCAAGAGTAACCACCAAGGACAACTAAGTGTGCCACCTCCTCCTCCAGATATCAAATGACCTCCAAGCTCAGAGCCGGGCGTGGTCCTTGAGCATGGTTGGGTATATCCCTTTCTCGACTAAGCCTATTATTTGCTACAAGGATAATAGCAGTACGTGTTTATCAGAGTCGTATTAAAGCATAGAACAACGCCTGGAGCAGTCAGAGTTGGGTAAATCATATCCACCAGAAAGCCCTTATAATCTTGTTATGGTTCTATAAAAATGACATGAGATATTCATAGAGTTGTGATAATAGAAACGCAAATATGAATTTAAAAGTTGTAACACGACTCTTTTGTTTGTTTGTCTCGGGGAACTCCTGGCTGTGCTCAGGGCATACTCCTGGCTCTGTACCAGATCACTCCGGCGGTGTTTGGAAGACCATATGAGATGGCTGAGATCAAAACTGGGTCAGCTGTTTGCAAGGCAAGCACTACACCTTCTGTACTATCTCTCAGCCCCTATAACTCTTCTTTGGTTGTCGATGCTCTGGGGGGCCACACCCAGCAGTGCTCAGGGGGTATTCCTAGGTCTATGCTATCGGTCACTCCCGGTGGTGTGGACCAGTGTTACAAAACTGAGTCTCCTACGTGCAAAGCCTGTCTTTGAGCTGGCTCCCCTGCCTGAGATACAACCCTCAGAGAGAAGGGAAAGTGTGCCGGGAGAGAAAGCTAAGCTCTCAGTTCCCTTAGTAGATAATCTGTATAATTTACTGTTGTTTGGGGGGCCACACTCAGGGCTTTCTCTTGGCTCTGCACTCACAGGGCTTGAACCAGGGTCATCCTGCTTTACTTTAGCTCTGGACCCAATATTTGTAATTTAATAATCAGAAGGACCAGAGAGACAGTATAGAAGTTAGGGCACTTGGCTCGCATGTAGCCAAATTCGGTTGGATCCCTGACACCTCATCTGGTTCCCCAACTACTGCCAGAAATAAGCTCTGAGCACCAGCAGCTGAGAAGAAGGGAGAGGAGGAAGAGGAGGAGGAGGAGGAGGAGGAGGAGGAGGAGGAGGAGAACATATGATTCCCTGAACATTGCCAGGTGTGCTTCATAAGCACAGAGCCACGAGTAAGCCCTGAGCAAAACATAGGTGTGACTCTTCCCACCAGAAAATAGAAATTTGGAGGAAAATTCTGGGAGGAAAAAAAAAGTTCAAAGTAGAGTATGGGGGCCAGAGCGATAGTACAGCGGGGAGGGCATTTGCCTTGCACGCGGCCATGGTTCCCCAAGCACTGCCAGAAGTGATTACTGAGTATAGAGCCAGGAGTAACCCCTGAGTATCGCCGGGTATGACCCCCTTCAAAAAAAAAAAAAAAAGCAAATGTAGAGTATCTTCTCTAGATAGCAGAATAGGGGTTAAGGAAGAGAACTATATATTTTACTTTTATATCCTATATTATCTGTCTTTTACATGGAGTAAAATTTCACTGTATCACTGTCATCCCGTTGTCCATCGATTTTCTCGAATGGGCACCAGTAATGTCTCCATTCATCCCAGCCCTGAGATTTTAGCAGCCTCTACTTACTCGTCTTTCCCAACGATTGGAGGCTTCTTTCAGGGTCGGGGAATGAGACCTGTTATTGCTATTGTTTTTGGCTTATTGAATATGCCATAGGGAGCTTGCCAGGCTCTGCCGTGAGGGCGGGATACTCTGGACAGCTTGCCGGGCTCTCCGAGAGGCATATATATTTATTTGCCTCTATGATGATGTGTCCAGGAATATGTTCACCCATGTGTGAGGCTCGGCCCAAGCATGTGGAAAGCGGCCTGGAGCGTGACAATGGTTGGGTAGTGGAGGTCAGCTGCCGGGACTGGGTCCCTTGGGGCGGGGAGGGCTCTCACCCGCCCCGCTCTGGGGCACCCCGAGTGAAAACAGCCTGGCGTGGAGTATGGTGGCTGGTTATTTATTTAATTTATTTATTTTTATTGTTTGGGGGCCACACCCAACTGTACTGAGGACTTCCTCCTGGCTCTGTGCTCAGGGATCACGTCTGCTGGTGCTCAGGGGACCATATGGGGTGCTGCGTACCACCACCAGGGGTCACTCCCGCACAGAGAGCCAAGAGTAACCCCTGAGTACCACCACCAACACCCCGCCTCCCCCAAAACAAATGAAACAAAACAGAACATGAGCATTTGTGGGAGCACCTGAAGACTGAGAAGAGTACTCACCAACAGGAAACTTGGGACAAGTCACCAAGAAACGGAAAAGGAAATAGGTTCCTGTATCAAAACTCTGCAGTGGGTGTTACACCAAACAGGATGTGTAAAGCACTTCAATCCCTGACTACTAACTCATTTGATAATTTTTTTTTTTTGCTTTTTTGGGTCACACCTGGCGATGTACAGGGGTTACTCCTGGCTCTGCACGCAGGAGTTACTCTTGGCGCTGCTCAGGGGACCATATGGGATGCTGGGAATCGAACCCAGGTCGGCCACGTGCAAGGCAAATGTCCTACCCACTGTGCTATCGCTCCAGCCCCTCAATGGTTTTTTTTTTTTTTAGATGAGGGGTTTCACTTGTATAATTATTACTATATCCACTGCCCATGTGTGCAAACATTCTCTTTATTTATTTACTTATTTTGTTTGTTTGCTTTTGGGCCACACACCCAGAGATGCTCAGGTGTTCCCCCCAATTTTGTACTCAGGAATCACTCCTGGCAGTGCTTGGCAGACCACAGGGGATTCTGGGGGTGGAACTTAGATTGGCCACATTGCAAAGACAAGTGCCTTAACTGCCACGCTATCTCTCTGGCCCCAGTTTCTCTTTAATGTCTAGATCGTGACACCAAATCCTTAATGTGCTTTTCAGATCAGTTTGGTGTGATTCTAAAAGCCCATTCCAGTTTGAAATCACCTGCACTCCAA
This sequence comes from Sorex araneus, assembly GCF_027595985.1. Classification (NCBI taxonomy): domain Eukaryota; kingdom Metazoa; phylum Chordata; class Mammalia; order Eulipotyphla; family Soricidae; genus Sorex; species Sorex araneus. Next base: position 252,116,110 of record NC_073313.1, on the reverse strand, counting down.
CACATTCCAGCTTGGGGTGTGTAACCCCTTTCTTTCACTTTGTGGGGACTCTCACTTCTCTCTGAAAAAGCATGTGTTCTCTCTTGAAGACATTGCCTTCTCTCTCCCCCTTCAATAAAATTTTATCACACACACACACACACACACACACACACATCCCGAGTGCAGAGTTTTTGCTTATTCTCCCATTAAGAGGTGGTGGATCTTAGGGGCCAGAGAAATAGTACAAGGAAGGTGCTTGCCTCGCGTGCAGCCAACTGGATTGAACCCCTAGCATCCTGTATGGTCCCCTGAGCCTTCCAGGAGTGATATCTGAGTGCAGAGCTCAGAGTAACCCTTGAGCACCACCAGGTGTAGCCCCCAAACAACAACAACAAAAAACAACAAAGCAATAAAAGAGTAGGTCGTGAGGAAGGAACGATAGCTCAAGGGTCCGGAGCACATGCTTTGCATACGGGAGGTTCAGATTAGATTCCCAGAACCACAGGAACACTTTCAAGAGTGACCCTGAGCATTGTGTTAGGAGTCGCCCCCGAGCTCTGCCAGGCATAAGCCCTGAAACAACCCCCCACCGAAAAAAAAAAGGTGGAACTTAATTTCTCTCCATTGAGGGTGAGCTGAACTCAAGAGACTTGCTTCTAACCAACAAAATACGGTGAACGCTATAGAGTGTGATGTCTGACAGTAGATCATGAAAGGTGTTGTGGTTTCCTTCTCTCTCTCGCTTGCTTGGGGGAAGATAGTAATCATGTCGTGATCGCCAACAGCCCTGCGGGACTGAGGCTTCTCGGAGGCTGCTGTGAATGGACCATCTTGGAACAGACCCGCCAGCGTTCAGATGGTCCAGCCAGCTCTGCTGTCTGCCCTACAGCCTCATGGGGACTGGAACCAGAACACCCTCGCTGCTCCCAGATTCCCAAAGCACAGCTGGAGGTGAGGGTGGGGTTTGAGATCCTGTGGGTGAATGCAGGTCTCTGAGATTGAGAGTAGCTGTGATAAAGAAATAGATACATTTTAGTTGATACATTTTGTTTCTACATACTTGATCTTAGCCAAAAGGCTGAGAGTGATAGCACAGTGTGTAAGGCATTTGCCTTGCACGCGGCCAACCCAGGTTTGATTCCTCCGTCCCTCTTGGAGAGCCCGCAAGCTACCGAGAGTATCCCACCCGCACGGCAGAGCCTGGCAAGCTCCCCATGGCGTACTCGATATGCCAAAAACAGTAACAACAAGTCTCACAATAGAGACGTTACTGGTGTCTTCTTGAGCAAATTGATGAACAACGGGATGGCAGTGCTACATTTTGCTTCTGATATTTTTCACAAAAATGTTTAGTGGTTAATGCTCCTGCACAAAATGAGCAATCCTGTGTCAACAGCGAGTTGATGAAGAAATAAAACATGGCTGACCCCCAAAACTCCTTCTAGCCACTGCTCCCCAACCCCCACTGGCTGCCACTGTCTGGAGGTTTGTTTTTTATCATACTGGCTGTACTCAGGGCTTACTCCAGGCTCTGTTCTCAGGAATCACTCCTGATGGGCCTGGGGATCAAACCCAGGTCAGCTGTATGCAAGGCAAAAGCCTTACCCACTGTACTATCTCCCGGGGTCCTGTTTGGAGTTTTTTAGAACATAGATGTTCAATTTTTTTGCATCTTTTTATATTTGCCAATGTATCTGCCAGTTAGCCCATTTTGTTTCTATGTCAGGACTTCTATCCACAGATTATATCTCATGGAAATCTCTTTGTTTTCTTTTATGTCAAAAAAAAATTTTTTTGCTTTCTTTGGGGTCACACCTGGCAATGCACAGGGATTATTCCTGGCTCATGCACTCAGGAATTACTCTTTGCAGTGCTCTGGAGACCATATGGGATGCTGGGAATCGAACCCCGGGTCGGCCGCATGCAAGGCAAATGCCCTACCCGCTGTGTTATTCCTCCAGCCCCCTCAAAATCTTTTTTTGTAGGGGGGACACATTCATTGGTGCTCAGGGTTTACTTCTGACTATGCACTCAGGAATCACTCCTGGTGGTGCCCCAGTGACCACGTGGGATGCCGGGGGATTGAACCCGGGTCAGCCATGTGCAAGGCAAATGCCCTCCCTGCTGTGGAGTACAGATGGTCTGAGCATGGTCCTTCTTGGGGGGGTCTCTCATGCAGGAGTAAACTGCAGTGTCATGCTCAGTCCCCTCTGTTGCGTGAAGGTTCATTCAGTTGGAGGCGCTGAGACAAGGAACGCAAAAGAAATTTATGTCATGGAGGGTCCAGGTTCTCTCAGACTCTTCTTAGCTCCGTTCAGCAGGGCCCTAATGTCTGCCCATGTTGGAATCGCCTCTTGCTGTGTTGTTGGAAGGCCTCTACGCTGAGTGAGTGCATTTTGGTCCAGAGTCAGATCACTGATCTGAAGTTTTTTCATCTTTTTTTTAGCCGTTTCATCTGTTTCTTTGTGATCGAATTCATAGATAAATTTAAGCCTTATGGTGGGACACCAGAAGCATTCTTTGTCTGTGGAAATAAAAGCAAAACCTCGCCCCCATCTTTTTACCCAGCCTATTATCCAATTTCCAGAGACTGGGTCCCTATAAAGGACTTTACATTTCTGAATAGTTTTATCTGAGTTATTTCTGTTTGCATTAGAACATGTTTCTTCCGAGCTATTTTGAACTTCCCAATGTTTTTCTGCAAGTATTATGTTATCAAAGCATTTCAAAAAATGTAAAGTAGGGGCTGGAGCGATAGCACAGCGGGTAGGGTGTTTGCCTTGCACGCGGCCAACAGAGGTTCAAATCCCAGCATCCCATATGGTCCCCTGAGCACCGCCATGGGTAATTCCTGAGTGCAGAGCCAGGAGTAACCCCTGTGCATCGCTGGGTGTGACCCAAAAAAACAAAAAACAAAAAACAAAGCAAAAAAAGCAAAAACAATGTAAAGTAAACAGTGCTCTGGATAACTGCTGTCTGGGAGAATCCGTATATACCCCTCACCTGTGGACTGTGAACACTGAAGGGGATTGAAGCATTTTTTTTTAAATGGGCACAAATGTTCTTTTTTCTGAGTGGAATCACATGTCAAATATATATATGTATATGTATGTGTATATGTATATGTATATATATGTTGCTTTTTGGGTCACACCCAGAGATGCACAGGGGTTACTCCTGGCTCTGCACTCAAGAATTACTCCTGGAAGTGCGCAGGGGACTATATGGGATGCTGGGAATAAAACCTGGGTCGGCCACGTGCAAAGGAAATGCCCTACCCGCTGTGCTATTGCTCCAGCCCCCAAATATATTTTTTTTATGTCTGGTTCCTTACTCCTGGCTCAGGGATTATTTCTGGTGGGATTCAAGGTATCATATGGGATGGCATGGATCATACCTTGGTCAGCCACATACATACAAGTCAAGCTCCAGCCCATGGTTCCTTTTGCAGGGGAGAGGGGCGGTGCTAAGGGGAGGTTGGAGCACCACCCTGTGGTGCTCAGGAGTTGTTCCTGGCTCTGGGCTCAGAGTGACCCTGGTGGGGCTCATGGGAACTTGTGTTGTGCTGGGCACTAAATCAGGGTCAGCTGCATGCAAGTCTTCACCCATATTTTTGTGCTTAATTGTTCTGGACAGTTAAGGACTGGAGCGATAGCACAGCGGGTAGGGCGTTTGCCTTGCATGCGGCTGACCCAGGTTTGATTCCTCCTTCCCTCTCAGAGAGGCCGGCAAGCTACTGAGACTATCCCACCCGCACAGCAGAGCCTGGCAAGCTACCTGTAGCGTATTCAATATGCCAAAAACAGTAACAACAAGTCTCACAATGGAGACATTACTGGTGCCCGCTGGAGCAAATCTATGAATAACAGGATGACAGTACTGCAGTGCTGTTATGATTGTTCTGGACATATGTTGATGTATTTTTCAGTTGTTTAAAGATACTACTGCAAAGTATCCATTGAATAACTAATGTATATGGACCAGATGTGTCATCTGGATGTATTTGCCTCTTCTCTTTGTTGCTTTGATAATGGGGTAATGGGGGGGTCACACACTTGGCCATGGTACACCAGAGTTCCTGCACTTCGGTTGTTGTAGGGGGGTCATCTAGGACCGTGTCTAGGATGGAGTTGCAAGGCAGACCCTCTATCACCAGGCAATTTCTCCCCAATATTTGGCCACATTTGCTTTCATTCTCTTTCCTATTCTCTGGACCCGCATACTCCCCCCCCCACACACGCCCACACCCACACCCACACCATGAAGAACTCACATTACTACTTAGTGACATTTCCAGAACACTTGATACAATTTGCAGAGAATGTAACCACTCACCTCTTAAATCTTGAGCATGTGTATCCTACAAAGAAGAATATAATCTTTTACAACCTAAGTGAACTTATTAAATTCAAACATTTCACCTTGGATAGTCTTTCGCCTCATATACAATGTATATTAAAATGTTGCCAATTGTTGTAGTAGGAGATAGTTCAAAGGCTAATGCCTGGCTTTGCATGCAGATCTGGTTTCTGTCGTTGGTACAGCCTGGTCCTCTGAACCCTGCTGGCAGCACCACCAGATTTGCCCCCAAATGACACCATCCCCCCACCCCCCAAAAAAGCCATGTAACAATTTGTGGGGCCCAACGGCCAGTGGTTAAATGCACGTGCCTTCCAAGTGTGAAGCTATGAGTTCCATCTCCAGCACTGCCCACATGGACTCAGGGTGGTCCCTGCACCTCTACTGTTTGACAGCCTTCAAGGCCTGACACAATGTGCAAAATTAGCCACAGAGCCCAGCATGCGCCCCCTAGCGAGCACTGCAGGAAGAGCTGAGCCAACCCTCATTTGGTGCCACCTGTGTCTGCTCAGATGGCGCCCTTTCTCTTCCTTTACTTTACTTTATGGAACTCTGTCTCTGTGAGTCTCTTTGTCTCTTTCTCCATTTCTCTCTCATTCCCCATTGCCAGATTATTTTCTTTCTTTTTTGTGTTTTGAGCCATGTCTAGTGGTGCTGTGGGGGCTGGGGGATCGAACCCGGGATTACTCAGTGCAAAGCCTACGCTAGCGCCCCTTGCATCATCTCCCCTTGACCCCACCTCTCTATTTCATTTTTAAAAGGAAAACGGGGGAAAGTGGGGCTAGAATGACAGGACAGCAGTTAGGGCACCCCTTGCCCAGTGCTCAGGGGACCATATGGGATGTGGGGGATCGAAACCAGATCGGCCTCATGCAAGGTAAATGCCCTCCCCGTTGTATTATGCACTGGCCTCGTTCTTGATCTTTGTACTTTCAAAGATCACTTCACTATCTAAAATCATCCAAGTCTACTATTTTGCAACATTCCTTGACCAAATTCTAGCACTACTGTTTTTTTTTGGGGGGGGGTTGGGGGTGCTTGGAACATACCCGGTGATGCTCAGGGATCACTCCTAGAGGGACTTAGGGGACTATATATGGTGCTGGGGACTGAACCCAGCTAGTCACATGCAAAGTGCCTTGCCGGGTGTATTATCTCTCCAGTCCTTCTAGCACTATTAATCAAACTCTTGTTTTCTGAGATGCTACGGCCCCTTCACCGTGGAAGGCAGCCTAGATGACCAACCCAGTTTTCTTCATGGCTGACATCAACTGAAACTATTCTCAGCTCCTTTCACAGATCCCTTTAAGAGGGAGGTCATGCTTCATCTCTGAAACGCCTAGAAATGCTGCAATTTTGTCAGGGGGAACAGCAGGTCACCCCGACCTGTGTACAGTACCTGGGTGTGAGTGTTCTGGCTGGGGAATCAGGGTCCCAGGATGTCACCAAGCAAAACTGGTTTCCTGTGCACTTTATTTATTTATTTATTTGGCTTTTTGGATCACACCCGGCGATGCACAGAGGTTACTCCTGGCTCATGCACTCAGGAATTAACTCCTGGTGGTGCTCAGGGGACCATATGGGATGCTGGGAATTGAACCCTGGTCCGTGCGTGCAAGGCAAATGCCCTACCGCTGTGCTATCGCTCCAGCCCCCTGTGCAGGCACTTTAAATGATGCGTTGCAACATTGTATAACTGAAACCCAATCATGAACAACTTTGTAATTGTGTATCTCACGGGATTCAATTTAAAAAATAATAAAATAACATTTAAAAAAGTGATGCATTGCTTGAAAGTAAAGGTTGATGACTTTGGCTGGAGTTGTTCAGTGGCCATTCATGCTTAGCATGTGAGAGTCCTGGGCTTGGCCCTCTGGTGCAACATGGTCCCTGCCGAGAGTAGACCCTGAGCATCAAGTATGACTCCCTCCCCAAAACCCCTGAAGCTCTTTAAGAGTTTATTACTCTGAGTCAATGTAAATATGTAATCAACCATCTTCCCCAGCTCATCCTTCTGTTGACGATTGTTTAGTCTAATTATAGGTTTCACATTCCTCTGCATTTCTTGTTCACTCATGTGAAAAGCTCCTATTTTCCTTTCCTCAGGTGCAAACATGGTCAGGGCAGCCTGCATACCTATTTTTTAAATTGTAGATAAAGACGCAGGGCCCATCAGAGCAGGCTGAATGCTGAGAAGACCCACACGAAGCTCTGAGTTTACCATAAAGGCTTTGATCAAAGCCCCGGATCCTTGGCTCTGTCTTCAAACATGTTTAACAAGGAATTGGATTAAAGGTGGTGCAGCTAATTCTATTTTTCTTGAATTGCTTTGTTTGGGACTGTTTTTGTATTCTCTTCTGAAACTGCTGATGAAACACTCATGTGCTTTCAGTGACAAGGGAACCTCAATCAAGATGCTCTCTCAAGCCAATGTTAAAAATGTTCACCTTCTGAGGAAACACAGCATTGACTCCTCGTAAGAGAAATAGGAAAAGAAAAATCTGTGGAGGGGTTGTTAGGCCACTTATCCTTGGCTCTGTGGTCAGGGATCACTGCTGGTGGTGCTCAGATCAGATGAAGTGTCAGGGATTAAATCAGGTTTGGCTGTGTGCGAGGCAAGCACCTTACCGTGTACTATTTCTATTTTTCTATGGCCCCAGAAAAAAAAAAATTACAAGACTTGGAGTTCAACTCAGTGGGAAAGTGCTGGCCTTGCATGTATAGTTTTCTGGCTTCCATCCCTGGCACCCAAAAAATAAACGACAAAAGCACAAATAGCGGGCGGGGGGGGGGGAAGGAGTAACTCAGCAGAACACTTGCTTTGCACGTGAGGTGCTGGGCTGAATCTCAGGCAGTGAGAAAAACCCCAACAAAACAAAACAAGGTCGCGTTGCCATATGGCACCTGCAGCCGAGAATGAACTCCTGGCGGTGGCCATCTGCTCGGTTCCGGCTTTCTAATATCCTTCTCCCGCAAAGAGGAAGGACCACAGCGCCCGCTGCTCGTGGAACCAAGGAGCCGCTTTCTCACCAGTCTTGGGAGCCTTGCTTATCTCCCCTTCCCCACTCAGGGAGAGCACGAAGGTCAAGGGGTGACCTCCACCCTGCTTCAACCCCGGCACCGCATAACCCCAAGCCCAAACAGGTGTGGCCCTTCGTCAAGAAAAAAGAAGTGGGGCTGGAGTGATAGTACAACAGGGAGGGCATTTGCCTTGTACGCGGCCGACCTGGGTTCAATCCCTGGCATCCCACGTGGGCCAGCAGTAATTCCTGAGCACAGAGCCAGGAGCAACCCCTGAGCCTCACTGGGTGTGCCTGCCCTCTTCCTTACTCCACAAAGCAGGTGACTGTGGGGCTGAGAGATAGTACAGGGGCTTTCGGCTCCCACTCGCCTGGCACCCCACCAAGCACTGGGGTCCACAGACTCCCTGAGCAAGGTCAGGGAAGTCCCGAGCAGAGCCATTCTACTTGGGGGCGACACTTGGGTGTTCAGAGCTCACTCTTGGCGGGGCTCGGGGACCCCATGGGGTGCTGGGTTGGCGACATGCAAGGCAGGCACCACCCTCCCTGCTTTTCTCTCTCCTGCTCACACAGCCGTTTTGCCCTACATACCTCCAGGTGTGGCCCCCAAACAAAAACCCAACAAAGAGGAGGGCTTCCGGTCAGTGACTGCCAGGCTCCGGGGCTCAGGCATCTGGAATGTGGCTCCCCTGGCCGCTAGCACTGAGGTGACCTGGTGAGGAGCTTGGAGCTCGAATCCTCGGCACTGCCAGGCACACCAGGGTGAGTAGCTGGTTGCTGGCCCAGCAACGAGCCCACGAGATGCAGCCATTGGATTTTCCCGATCCTGGGCAGGACCAGGGCACGGGTGCTGCTTCTGACAGCGTGCTGGACGGGGCAGCGGAGAGAACCAGGGCCCTGGACCCACGTGTCTATTGATTGGGGAGACAAGGCACTTTCCTCCTGCATACACTTTATTCACACATGCTAAATCTCACTAAGACACACCACATGGTTGGGAAGATGGCTAAGGGCAAGGTCAGGCTCTCGGGTGAGCCTTGGTCTGGACCTGTCCCACAGCCAGGAGGCGACTATTCAGGCGGCAGGGAGGGGACAGCAGCGAGGGAGGCAGGCGGCAGCAGATCTAGCCAATCAACACTTTATTTTGCTGACACCTGCACAGAGGTCCCTCCCCCCTTCCTGCCCCTGGCACCCGGGTAGGGGGTCCCCAGCACAACTGGCCTGCCCGTGGTCCAGGCACGGTCACCGTCCTCCTCCCTGGGCCGGCCAGCAAGCCCCTCTCCCCCACAGGCCAAGTTCCTGCTCGCAGAGCCCCTGCTCTCCTCCCCAACCACGCACAGGAGGCTGGGCCCAACCAGGGCGGGGCGTGGGGGCGGAAGGTTCCAGGGCTCTGATCGCAGTGCTGGTCTGACGTGCCTCGCAGGGAAGGAGCTGGCAAAGGGGAGAGGTGAACCGCAAAGGGCAGGACACGGCAGGGGAAGGACGCAGGAAGAGAGATAGAGAGAGACAATAAAGTGCCTGATCTAAACACAAGGACAGAGCAGCACGGGTCCCTGAGGACAGGAGGAAGGCAGGGACAGAGGCCCGGGGCGGAGTGGAAGAATAAAGATGCGGCAGGAAGGCCAGCGCAGGCGAGGGGGACGGACGGACGCTCCTAGCCCTGTTCACATCCACGAATCCCAACGTCAAATGACTGAAAAGCTTAAAACGCGTCCTGGCGCGACTGCGCTCCCATTCGGAGGTGGTGGGCGGGTGCGGGCCACAGTGGGGACGGGCTCCAGATGGCAGCCAGCTCCCCCTCCCACCCCGAGAGCCCCCCCACCAGAGTGGCAGGGAAAAAAGGAAGCAGGAACCCGCTCACCAGGAAGGCCCCTGTCCGTGGCTCAGGGCTCTTCCCCGGCCCGAGCTTCTTGGTCTGACTGGGCAGGGGCTGGGACAGCGGGCCCCAGGGCCCCGGCGGGCTCTGCGGCGGGCTCCGGGGTGGGCTCTGGGCCCGGGCCCAGGCCCAGCTCGGCGTTCAGCTGCTCCAGCTCCCCCTGATCCAACAGCTCGAAGTCCTCGGTGGTGAGCCCCTCCTCTTCCTCGGGGGCGGCCAGGGGCTGGGGCGAGTCCTGGGGCGGAGGTGGCGGGAGCACAGCCGGGGAGGTGGCCGGGTCACTTCCGGCCCGGCTGAGGAGGGGTGCCGGGGTGCCGGGTGCAGCAGGAAGGTCGTCGCTCAGGGCCGCCAGCCTCAGCCCCTCCACGGGCACCCCGGGGGAGAGCTGCGAGCTGCCGTCGGGGGCCGCGCCCGCCCCGTTGAAGTGCGTGTTCACAAAGTGGAGGGGGGACGAGAGTCGCAGCAAGGTTTCCTGGGCTGCCGCCGCCACTGCCGCCTCCTCCTCCGAGTCCAGGGCGCGCTTGGAGCAGGCCTGCGGGGGGCCCAGCAGGTCTCCCCGAGGGGCCAGTTCCGGCTCCTCCCCTTCTCCCAGCTCCCGGCTCAGGGCCTCCTCGGGCTCGCTGGGCAGGCTCTGCTGATCCAGATCTGTGAGGGTCAGGACAGCGGTCAGAACACCAAGGTGGCCCTCGGGCTCAGGGGGACCACGCGGGAGACGCAGAGGTGAGCTGACCCGGGGTGGGGGCGGGGGCAGTGGAGGGAGAGGTCTGGTCCCCCGGAACTGCCCCAGGGCGCGCCGTCTGCACCCCTCTGCAGGCTGCAGGTGGCCCACGTACCCTCCGAGACGTCGGTCAGCTGTGGGGTGGTAGCCCGCGACACAGAGAAGCCGCCGCTCTCCAAGATGGAAGCCTCTTCATCGGACAGCTCCGAGTCAGTGATGGCCAGGGCCAGGGCCGTCTTCTTCACATCCACCTGCAGAGGCAGAGGCATGGGGGTGAGCAGCCCCTCGCGACCGAGCTGCCGGCAAGCAGAGGGGCTTCCCGGCCACCCCCCCCCACAACCCCGGCCAGCGCCCCGTGCTCACCACCGGGGAGAAGCCGGCCAGCTCCGCCTCGCTCTCACTCTCCGTCTCCGCCAGCGGCTCCTCCCCACCGGGGGGCGCCGTCTTCCCCAGGCGCTCTAGGGGAGCAAGAGTGGGGGGCAGTGACCCAGCGGGGACGGGGGCAGCGGGAGGGGGTGGCTGGGCCCGGGTGCTCCCTTACTTCTCTTGTCGTGCTTGTGATGCAGGGCGTCGGCCTCGGCCTTCATGCTGTAGTCCAGCTGCATGAGCAGGGGCTCGAGGCGCGTGTACATCCGCTGGATGAGCTCGTGGTAGACCACCAGGGGCCACAACAGGATGCTCAGCACTGGTGGGGAGAGTGCCCACTCAGGGCCCTGTGCCCATGCAGCTCCCGGACACAGAGGCGCTGGCCGGACCCCGAGGCTGTGCCGACCCCTTCCCCATCCCGCCCTGTAGAGGGCCCCGAGTGAGGTCGCTGAGCCAAGCAGCAGCCTCCTGTGAGGTCGCTGAGCCAAGCAGCAGCCTCCCGTCTGGAGGGCGAGAAGGGGCCATGGGATGGGGGGCGTTGTAAGGAGGTCACGGACTCACAGACGATGTAGGAGATCATGATCCCCGGCACATAGTGGCCGAGCACCGCCAGCACGGCACAGCCGGAACAGACACGGGCGCAGAACTGTGGCGGGAGAGCATGGGGGTCTCAGGCGGATGTTCTACAGACACACGCCCACCGTTCCCACCCGCGGAGATGTGGCCGGGTGGTCTGGTATAGTGTGGCACAGAAAGCAGCACCCTCTGGGGGTCAGGAGAGCAGAGGGGAGATCCCCCCTGGGGGCCGGTCCCCGGGACCAGTGCCAGAGGGGGGGCTGCCTCAGGAGGGCCTGGGCCTCCTCTGTCCCCGCGGTCAGCCGCCGGGGAGGTTACCTGGGCCGGGTTCTGCCTCTTGTACTGCAGCAACTCCTGCAGGTGAATCTGGAAGGTGAGCCAGCTCTCAGCCAGGTATCTGCACAGCTCGGGCACACTCAGCAGGTGCGGCCGGGCGCCTGACCCCGCACCCTCACTGGGGAGACAGGACAGGACCCCTGGAGGCCTCGGTGGCTGGCCTCCTGCGCATTCAGACCCCCTTAGAGTGCCACCGACACCCTTGAACACCCACCTCCCCAGGGGAGCCTGGTCCTAATCCCGGCCCCCACCAGAAGTGGGGACACCACTCCTCCTGGACCCCCTCGACCCGTGGCTCATCGTGGGGGGCTCTGAGCCTCCTCCTCCTGCCACTGCCCGCGCTCACGCCAGGGCAAGGCAAGATTTGGGCATTCGTCTTCCCGAGGGGTCCTGCACTCACCTGTCTGAGTGTGGCTCCTCAGGGGATGATGCTACAGAGAGAGAATCAGGACATGCTGAACACGGGGCCTGGAAGACAGCCCCCCACAGCCCCTGCAGACACTGGCCCTCCTCTCACTCCCCCTTCCTGCAGCCGCCGAAAGGTGGAAGTATACTATGGCCATGTGTGTCAGCCACCCCTTGTACACAGAGAACCCCACAAGAATAACAGTTGCAGGGCTGGAGTGATAGCACAACGGGTAGGGCGTTTGACTTGCACGCGGTCGACCCGAGTTTAATTTCCAACATCCCATATGGTACCCCGAGCACCACCAGGAGTAATTCCTGAGTGCATGAGCCAACAGTAACCTCCTGTGCATTGCTGGGTGTGACGCCAAAAAAAAAAAAAAAAAGAAAGAATAACAGTTGCTTGAAAGACCCATTGAATTATAGGAACGTGGAGCCAGAGCAATAGGGTGATGGGTAGGGCGCTTGGCCTGCACTGTGCTGATTTAATCCCCAGCACCCCAGGACTGATCCCTAAGCAGAGCGTCAGAAGTAACTCCTGAACACGGTTGGGCGCAATCCAAACAAACTCTATATACGCATAGGATCAAGCGCCACGGGAAGAGCTGACGCAGGTCTAGGCAACTCACACCAAGCGTGAGGTCCGACCGCAGCCACGTCACACCTATGAACTAGCTGATGCAAACTTCCCCTCCCTGTGAAGTGGGCTCTAGTTTAGAGCTGGCAAAAGGGAATCAGACCCAGTGACTCTGGAAAGGCTGTACAGCACACGGGCAGGGGTGGGGTGGAACAGGCTCCCGTGCAATCCAGAGAGGATGCAAAGCCCAGTTCCAGAGAGGGGCAGCACTCTACTGCCTGCGGGAGGGAGGAAGCGAGGGAGGGAGCGAGCGGGCTGGCACCTGCCAGGCCCTGGGGCCTGCGACAACTTCCCCCAGGGCTGTTCTCGCTTCCCTCCCTCCCCCGCCCGCCCCCAGCACGGTGGTGGTGGTGGTGGGGGGGGGTGCCGGGGGATGCACGAAGAAACCAGCACGCACCTGAGACATCAGAGAAGCAGCGCGGCTGCCAGAGATCCAGCAGAAAATAGGCTAAAAGTGACACGCTGAGCAGAAAGATGGGCCGGAGGGATGACGATGACAGCAACCTTGGGGAGACAGACACGGGCCCCAGGGCGGTGAGGGGGTGCGCTGGGCCCCAGCGCCAAGGCGGAGAACCGCCCACGGATGAGAACGGAGGTGGGGGGGGCCCTGACTCTGCACGGGGAGAGAAGGCCCGGGGGCATCCCGCGCGGCCACCCCCTTGCCCCACCCGCGTTTAAAGGGGCCGATCGCGCTGGGGGGGGGGACTCCGCAGCGCAGCGCTCCCGCTCCCGCCCCCGCGCTCCCCGAGCTCCCCGCGCAGCCCGGCCCCGCCCCCGCCCCCGCCGGGCCCGCGGCCGTTACCAGAAGAGGCCGTTGAGCGCGGCGGCCGTGATGAGGCTGTGCAGCGGCTTCTCCCACACCAGCAGCCGCTGCGCCGCCGCCAGCGCCGCCTCCCAGCCGCGGAGCCGCAGCCGCAGCGCCGTGGCCAGGCGGCCCACCGCCTCGGCCGTGGCCGCCTCGTCGTCCGCCTCGCCCGCGGCCTCACCCATGGCCAGGCTCAGCCCCAGGCCCGCGCCCAGGCCCAGCCCCGCGCCCGGGTTCGCAGCGCCCCCGCCGCCGCCGCTCGCCATGGCCGTGGCCGTGGCCGTGGCCGGGCCGCCGCCGCCGCCGCCGCCGCCCGAGCCCGAGCCCGAGCCCGCGCCGAGCCAGGGCTGCGCGGCCGCCGCCCGGGGCCGCGTCGGGCGGAAGGGGGCGCACGCCGCGGGGAGCGCCGCCGGCCTCACGTGACCCCGAGGGTGCGTCACGTGACGACGCCCAACCGCTGGCGGGGCGCGCCGGGCGCCTGCGCGCGCGGCCGGCTTCCCCGGTCCCCTCCCGCCCCTCTCTCTCTCTCTCCCGCGGAGCTGCGCGGGTCCGATCCGTGACCGAGTGGCCGCGGCGGGGCACCGCGGGGTCCGCCTTGTCCCCACTCCTCCCCAGCGCCCCCGGCCTGCTGTGATTTGCTGCGGCCGGGGCCGGACCGACTCGGTGGCCCGGAATTTCCGGCGGGCACGCGGGGCCGAGGGGCCGCCAGCAGCCTGCCAGATGTGCTGTCTCGTCCCCGTGCTCCCCCCCACCCACCCTCCACCCGTAGCATCCGCTTCTGTGCTCTGCGAGGGCGGCGGCCGGCCCCCATTACTCAACCGTCCCACTTCCTGCCCCTCGGATAAACAAACAGCCGCGCGTGACTCGACACCCAAATATACAGCCCTCCTCTCTTGCTGCCCGCCACCCCCAGCGCCTCCCACCCGGCAGGACTCCTTGCGAGCTCTTGCTCCCACCGGACAACAGGGGTTTGGGGAGTGAGTTTCAAAGCAAAAACCTCTTGTTTACAAAGCTGCCCCCCCACCATCCCCGGCCGGCCGGGGAGGGCAGGTTCGCGCTGTTTAATGAGGCTCACGACACACCAGGGCGCTCATAGTTCCTGGAGATCGTTTCCAGTTGGCACTCACACACTAAAACACGCACTTCATTAGGCTGATGTGTCAAGCTATTCCACGAGGAAGGTGCCCAGCGAGAAGTTTTCCTTCTAGCTGAGGCACAGTTCAAGCGTGCGTGCGTGTGTGTGTGTGTGTGTGTGTGTGTACAGAAAATCGGGGGACAAAGCGGCTGTGTCTTTTGTTTTATCTGCTTCGGTCCCCAAAGGCCAGCCCGGCTCGCGGGTCCTGTGTGCGCCAAGGGTCCCCGAGGACCCGCCCTGGTTTCTCCACCCGGGGCGCGCCAACTGTGCCAGGGGCCCGGGCGGCTCCGACCCCGCGCGCGCGCGCGCGGTCCGGCAGCAGGAAGTGCGGGGCGCTGAGTCGCGGCTCGTAAACGCGGGGCGGACGCGCGGGGCGGCACAAGCAGGGCGCGCGCCGGGGAGCCGCGACTCTTCGGGTGCTCCGGGAGGTGAGCGCCCCGGAGCTCGGGCGCCCCAGGGTCGGGCAGCCCGGGCCGCAGCCCCGCCCGGGGCGGAAGAGGAAGAAGCGCCCGGCGGGCCGGGCTCCGCCTGCCGCCGTCGGCGCGAGGGGAGGGGGCTGCCGAGCTAGGGCGGCGGCCGGGGGCAGGTGGATCGGCGGGCACGGACGGCCCCGCGCGCCCCTCACACCTCCTCCTCTCCCTTCCGCCTTGGCAGGGCGGCGATCGACGGCGCCATGGACCTGGCCGGGCTCCTTGCGGACGAGGAAGGCACCTTCTCGCTCACCGGCTTCCAGGACTTTACGGTGAGAGCGCGCGGCCCGCCCCCCTCCCCGACCTCCCGGCTCCTGGAGTTGGGGGAGCAATCAGTCCTCCGCGCTCGCCTCGGGGGTGGGTGGGGCGGGGGAGAGGGCTGAACGGGACCGGGAGCTCGCCTGGGGGAGGGCTCAGCCAAGCGCCGCGGGAGGCAATCGCTCCATGCGCGTTTTCCCGAGGCCCTGGCTGCCTGGGCCCTAAGGGAGAGGCGCGGGTGCAGGCTTGGGGGGCTGGGGGGGGGTGCTGCCAGCGCCCTTCTCTCCTCGGACCACCCATCGCTCCCCGGGAACCTTTCTTGTGGAAGAGCCCTCCCCCCTGGGGCGCGCGGCTATTTTGCTAAACAGTCATCCCGGGAATGCCACGCTGGGTGGGGGCGGACCTCTGTCCTTGCTCGCTTGCACCTCTTGCCCTCTCCCCCTGCCAGATCTTCCTGGCACCCGGCCCTGCCCTTCACCCTGCCGTGCTGTTCAGTTCCTCCCAGGCCACCAGAAGCTGAGTGCCCGCCTCCGCCGGAGACTCTACTATGGCTGGGACTGGGACGGGGAGTGCAGCCTGGAGGAGCTCTCCAGCCCGGTGGCAGGTCAGACACCAGGGGCCGCCCAAAGTGAGAAGCACATAGATAGGCTGTCATGCTTACTGGGAGGACCCTAGGCGCGCCCCTCCAGCCATCTGGTTACTTGGTACCAGCTGTGTATGTCTGGTCTTGTGTCTTCTCTTTGTAAACCCAAATGGATTAAAGGTATAACCGTTTGGGTCTTAAAAATCCTCATCGCTTGTGATTTGTATGCCAGGAACTTTTTGTTTCTCGGCGGCAGCCATCCTGTTGCCAAGCAAACAAGGCATGCATATTTTCTCTTAAGAACAAGTGTGGAGGGGGCTGGAGCCCATAGCATGGTGGGTTGGGCGTTTGCCTTGCACACGGCCGACTCGGGTTCAATTCCCAGCACCCCATATGGTCTCCTGAGCACCGCCAGGAGTAATTCCTGAGTGCAGAGCCAGGAGTAACCCCTGAGCATCTCCAGGTGTGACCCAAAAAGAAAAAAAAAAAAACAAGCCTAAGAACAAACGTGGAGGGGGCCAGAGTGATAATACAGTGGGTAAGGTGTCCTGGGTTCTATCCCAGGCATCCTCTGTGTTGCCCCGAGCACTGCCAGGAGTAATTCCTGAGTGCAGAGTGCAGAGCCAGGAATAACCCCTGAGCGTTGCCAGGTGTGACCCAAAAAGCAAAAAAAAAAAAAAAAAAAAGCCTAGAAAAAATCAAGACGTTGGAAAGCTGAAATTCAGCCTAGAACGGATGGGGGCTACGTGGGGCTCTGTTCTGTTACTGTGGTCCTGTCCCCGGCCGGCCGAGGGTGTAGGTCAAGGGCTGCTGAGAACAGTGGGGATTTGT
This sequence comes from Sorex araneus, assembly GCF_027595985.1. NCBI lineage: Eukaryota > Metazoa > Chordata > Mammalia > Eulipotyphla > Soricidae > Sorex > Sorex araneus. Next base: position 252,099,753 of record NC_073313.1, on the reverse strand, counting down.
GTGTGTGTGTGGGGGGGGTGCTGTTTGCTCAGTGCCTTCTTTGCACCCTGCCACACCCCAGACATTGCTGTGGAACTGCTCCAGAAGGCTGCCCCCAGCCCTATTCGCCGGCTCCAAAAGAAATACGTGGCTCATGTGTCCCGGTGAGTGGAATCAAGAGGCTGAGGATGAGAGAGAGAGTGAGGGAGGGTGGAGAGAGAGAGAGAAAGGGAGGGGGAGAGAGAGAGAGAGAGCACTTGAGCGTTGTCCAAAAAGATGATGTAAGGATACAGGCGTGAGCATCATCTGAGTTGGGGGAGCTGCCTGCCGGGCCCTGGGGGTTAATTCCTCCCCCGTGCCCCGCCCCCCAGGGAGGCATGCATCTCCCCGTGTGCCATGATGCTGGCGCTGGTATACATCGAGCGGCTCCGCCACCGAAACCCAGACTACCTGCAGCACGTGTCGTCCTCGGATCTGTTCCTGATCTCCATGGTGAGACCGAGGGCCCAGCCCCTCCCTCCCTGCCTGCCTGCCTGCCTGCCCCGTAGCCAACGCTGAGCACCGCCCTCCCCATCTCTCCCCTGCAGATGGTAGCCAGCAAGTACCTCTATGATGAAGGAGAGGAGGAGGAGGTCTTCAACGACGAGTGGGGCGCCGCAGGGGGCGTGTCGGTGCTCACGCTGAACGCCCTGGAGCGGGGCTTCCTCAGCGCCATGGTGAGTGGCTGCCGGTTCTCTCCCTGGCTGTTTCTCTGGCCAGTTTTTTCGTTTGTTTTTGTTTTGTGTTGTTTTGGCGCCATACCCGGCAATGCTCATGGGATTACTCCTAGCTCTACACCCAGGAATTACTTTGGGCAGTGCTGGGTGGGGGGAGGGGAAACCCCTGGGATGCCTAGGTCGAACCCGGGTTGGCTGCATATAAGGCAGATGTCCGACCTGCGGTACTGTCGCTCCAGCCTTCGGCTTGTCTAGTATTTTGGCTCTTGGGCCATAACCAGTGGTGCTCAGGGCTTACTGTGCTCAGGGCCCTGCACTCAGGGATTCACTTCTGGTGGGACTTGGGGGACCCTAAAGGGTGCGGGGGTGGGGTCAACCCCGGGCCTAATGCATGCAAGGAAAGCGCCTTACCCTCTGTACCCACCTCTCTCTCCCCTGAACTTTCTTTAGGCTTCTTTTTTTTTTTTTTTTGCTTTTTGGGTCACACCTGGCGATGCACAGGGGTTACTCTTGGCTCCTCACTCAGGAACTACCACTGGTGGCATTCAGGGGACCATATGGGATGCTGGGATTAGAACCCGGGTCAGCCTGGTGCAAGGCAAATGCCCCACCCACTGTGCTATCGCTCCAGCCCCTCTTTAAGCTTCTTTTAAGTTTTATCTTTTTTCTTTTTTTTTTTTCCTTGGGTCACACCCGGCAATGCACAGGGGTCACTCCTGGCTCTGCACTCAGGAACTACCCCTGGCGGTGCTCAGGGGACCATATGGGATGCTGGGAATCGAACCTGGGTTGGCCACGTGGAAGGCAAACGCCCTACCCACTATGCTATTGCTCCAGCCCCTCAAGTTTTATCTTTTACTGGATCACTGGATCACTGTCATCCCGTTGCTCATCGATTTGCTTGAGCGGGCACCAGTAACGTCTCCAATTGTGAGATTTGTTGTTACTGTTTTTTGGCATATCAGATATGCCATGGGTAACTTGCCAGGCTCTGCCGTGCGGGCGGGATACTCTCGGTAGCTTGCCGGGCTCTCCGAGAGAGATGGAGGAATTGAACCCGGATCGGCCGCATGCAAGGCAAATGTCCTACCCACTGTGCTATCGCTCCAGCCCATCTTTTACTATCTCTTTATTTTTTTATTTGAATATTTGGATTAGGGGACACACTTAGTCTCAGGGGAATCATGTGGCAGGGATCCCAGCCGTGCCTCCTCCCACGTGCTCAGCCCATGTTCCAGCCCTTTGAGCCACTTTCCTTTCTCTCATTTCCCTTCCCCTCCTCCCTCCGTTTATCTTTCTGTCTTTGTTTGTTTGCTTGTTTTTTTTTGGGCCACACCTGGCAGTGCTCAGGTCCCACTCTTGGCTCTGCGCTCAGGAATCACTCCTGCACTCAGGAATCACTCCTGCACTCAGGAATCACTCCCGCAGGCACGGGGGACCATACAGGATGCCAGGGATCGAACCTCGTAGGCCACGTGCAAGACAAACGCCCTCCCTGCTATACTATCTCTCTGGCCCCACTGTCCTTTTCTCTCCTTGTCAGTGGCTCCCCCTCTAGACCCTTGAGTGGGGGGGGGGGCGCGCTCCTGGCATGGCGAGACCCGGAAGCAAATACTCGCACCTCCAAGGTCACACTCGGCGTTTACTGCTGGGACCTGATGGTTCGCTCCCAGGCTCTCCCTCAGATCTGAGTTTCTTGGGAACATGGGCGACTCTCCCCCAGCGCCCCCTACCTCCCCCCTTCTCTTTTTTTTTTTTTTTCTTTTTGGGTCACACCCAGCGATGCACAGAGGTTACTCCTGGCTCTGCACTCAGGAATTACTCCTGGCAGTGCTTGGGGGACCATATGGGATGCCGGGGATCGAACCCGGGTTGGCCGCGTGCAAGGCAAACGCCCTACCCGCTGTGCTATCGCTCCGGCCCCATCCCCCCTTCTCTTTGACCTTGAGGAGAGGGGTTGTGGTTACTGAGCAGGTCACCGCGTGCTGTGAGCAGGTGCTGGCCTCAGTGGTGGCCACTGCCGCCCGGGTTCTTGCTGGTGAGTGGCCGCTGCCCTTTTACGAGCCCAGGACCCGTCTCTTCTCTCCCTCCCCGCAGGACTGGCGTCTCTACACTGACCCACGGGAGATTTTTGAGGTGCTGAACTGGCTAGAAGGCTGGTAGGTCCTCGGGGCAGGGCTGGGGCTGGAAGGCAAACTGGGGTGCCGGACAGGGCTGAGGGGTTGTGGGGCTGAGGGGAGTGAGGGGTGGGGAAGGAGAACCCAAGGGACTGCTGTGCGCCTCGGCCGGATGGGAGACTGTGGCTTCCTGGCCAACCCTGGGGCTCACCCTCCGTGCCGCGTGCTCTCGGGAGGAGGTGGACGGGCCCCGGTGCTCTCTCTCTCTCTTCCCCGCCCGCAGTGTGGCCGAGCAGCAGGGCCGGCGGCGCGGCTGGTACACCTACACGGACCTCAGCGTGCTGCTGGAGCAGCCGGCCTGGCAGCGGGCCCTGGGCGCCCTGTGCCAGCGGCTGGCAAAGGTGATGAATGTTGAGGGCTCGGGGTGGGGGGGCGGAGGGGGGGGCCTGGGCGGGCTGGGGTGTGGCCAACCAAACACTCGGGGAGACGGGGTTGGGGAATAGATGGATGGTGTCAGAGAACAAGCTGCAGCTCAGGCAGAAGTTTCTAGATCACGGTGGGCTTTCGGGCGTGGGGGGTTGGTTGTTCAGGATGGTCAGAAGCAGGGTGGGGGGGTGAGGGGCCTTGTGGGAAAGGACATCCGGGCACCCACGTTCCTCTTGCTCTCTCCAGCTGTCCTGCTTGCTGGCCGTGGCCTACGTGAGCAGCGTGGCTCTGGCCGTGGCGTCCGTGGCCGTGCTCCACCAATCCTTGGGACTCTCCTGCAGCCCGCCCTCCGGCCCCCCGGACCTTGGACTGACCTCCGAGTGCCTTCTGAAGCCTTGCGTCCCCTCTCACGTGTCGCCGTGCCCGCTACCTCCTGCCAACGCCTCCGGCGGCGGCGTGGACAGGCTGCACGCGCTCTGGGGCAGTATCCTGGCCTCCCTGGCGGCCCCCCCACCGCCCCCCCCAGAGCCCCATGCCTCCTCAACCCTGCCCCCTAGCTGTCCCCTGTGTCAGAAGTTCCAGAGAAAGTCCCCAGCCTGCCGAGCCTGCCACCCTCCCAACCACACGGCCCCCACTGGACCCCCCAGGCCCTGGGACCACACGAAGGGCCTGGCGCCCCCCTGGCCCTGGAGCCCGTTGCCCCCGCTGCTCCCCCCGCCCCAGCAGTGCTCCCTGTTCAGCCTCATGGAGCTGGCCCGCCTCAAGTCCTTCATCTTCCCGGGCTAGGGGAGTCGCCGAGCACTGCGGCAGGAGCGTGGGCTGGGCTGGGGGGTGCAGCCTGTCCACCTAAGGGGCGAAGCTTGGCGTAGGTCCTGCCTCTGGGTCCCTGCCTGTTCCCCGGGCCCCCCCCACCCAGGTGATGATGGGGTGCTGGGCCGGGTATGACGGGGCACCCACTCTTCCAGACCCCTGGGGCTTGGCTCTTGGAGGCCGGGACAGTGTTGGTAGTGGGAAGCTTTCGCAGGGTCCCGGGGGCACCCCGCACAGGTAGCAAAAAAACGCCCCCTCTCATCTCTGTGCCTCCCCCAGGCTCGGTGGTGGGCTTCTGCTTTTAGATTCCCTGGGATTGGAAGGTGGGGGGTGGGGGGAGAAGGGTAGGGGGTGGAGTGGGGGCAGGGGGGGGCCAGCTCTTGGTGACTTGGTGAGGTCCCTGCGGCAGCAAGGCCAGCGGGGACTGATGGGCCCAAGGCGGGCGGAGTGGGGTGGGCAGCTCTGGCAGAGCCGGGGCCACGGGGACCTTCCCCTCACCCTCGTCTCCCACCCGCTCCCAGGCCTCCTCCCGACTCTTCCTCCCCGGGGACCTCCTTCGGTGTCGTTCTTCTCTCCACAGGCCTCTCTGGCCACCGCTTTCTATCTGGGTTTTTCACGCTTTTGTAGAACAGGTTTCAATAAATGTTTCCGGTTGCAGTGCCTGGACCTCTTCCTCTGTGCCAGCCCTTCAGAAGCCGTTTCCCACCCGCCTTTCAGTCCCTCTGCTTCCCACTGCCCTTAGCTCGCAGCTCATCATTTCAGCCCCATTTCTTTTTTTTCCTTTTGGGGGGCCACACCCAGCGATGCTCAGGGGTTTATTCCTGGCTTTGCACTCAGGAGTCATTCCTGGTGGTGCTCAGGGGACCATCTCGGGTGCCAGGGTTGGGACTCAGGTTGGTTGCGGTCAAGGCAAGGGCCCTATCCTTGTGGCTCCGGCCCTTCCAGCCCCATTTCTGCATTTCCCTCCGGTTTCACGGCCATCAGCTGCCGTTGTCCCTGCTCTGAGTGCCCCAGCGCCCCTGACACTGCCCAGCCGGGTACCTGGGACACACGTCGTGACTGTCCTGTGGCTGGGGTTGGCCCTCAGGGTCATTTGTTCTGGGTGAGAAACTGCCTGTGGACCGTGGAAAGGGGCCAAGCCTCGTGTCCTGCTGGGCTCCTGATCTTGAGGACACCCTTTAGAGGACACCTCTTTCGGCCTGACTTCCTCTCAGGCCCCACGTGGCCGGTCAATGCTGTTAAAGGCAAGGCTGGGGAGAAGGAGGGGCAGGCTGCCAGGTTAAGTGTTTGGGGTTGCATAAATGATCCACGGAGGAGGGGGATACTGCCCCCTACAGGGCACTTTGGGAATAATGGAGCACTCCTTGGTTGTCTTGGAGTCAAAGAGAGGCCGTAGCCACTGAGAGGGCCTGGGGGGCTGCGAGCACCTCCTGAAAGGCCCAGAACCCCATTAGTTGAGTTCCTTACAACTTCTGGATTATTGAATGGACAGCATGGATAGACAGTCCTCTTTTTTTTTCCAAAACTATGATGGTTTCATGCACAGAGACTGGCACACATCCAAAAGAACAAAAGCAACCGCTGTTGGAGAGGATGTGGGGAGAAAGGGACCCTCCTACACTGCTGGTGGGAATGCCGACTGGTCCAGCCCCTTTGGAAAACAATATGGACGATTCTCAAAAAGTTAGAAATTGAGCTCCCATTTGACCCAGCAATATCACTGCTAGGAATATATCCCAGAGAAGCAAAAAAGTATAGTCGAAATTACATTTGCACTTATATGTTCATCACAGCGTTATTTACAATAGTCAGAATCTGGAAAAAACCTGAGTGCCCTATACAATGGAATACTATGCAGCTGTTAGAAAAAATGAGGTTATGAACTTTGCATATAAGTGGATCAGCATGGAAAGTATCATGCCAAGTGAAATGAGTCAGAAGGAGAGAGATAGACATAGAAAGATTGCACTCATCTGTGGAATATAGAATAACAGTAGGAGAGTAACACCCAAGAATAGTAGAATTAAGTACCAGGAGGTTGACTCCATGGCTTGGAAGCTGGCTTCACATTCTGGGGAGAGGGCAGCTCAGATAGAGAAGGGAACACCTAATAAAATGTGGTTGGAGGCCAGGCGGGGGAAGGGTGATGCGTGCTGAATGTAGACTGGAGACCCGAACACAATGGCCACTCAACACCTTTATTGCAAACCACAACACCTAATTAGAGAGAACAAAAGGGAATACCCTGCCACAGTGGCAGGGTGCGGTGGGGGGAGATGGGATTGGGGGGTGGGAGGGATGCTGGGTTTATTTGTGGTGGAGAATGGGCACTGGTGAAGGGATGGGTTCTCAAACTTTGTATGAGGGAAACATGAGGACAAAAATGTATAAATCTGTAACTGTACCCTCACGGTGACTCACTAATTAAAAAATAAATATTTTTTTTAAAAAGCCCCCCCCCAAAAAAAACTATGATGGTGTGAAAGCGACACAGCAGAAATCCAGTGGCAAGTTCTGACACTGGGTAGAGACAGTCAAGACTCCTGACTTCAGATATTTTCAAGTTAGACCAGAGAGGTAGTAGGTACAGCGTTTGCCTTGCACACAGCTGGCCCAGGTTTGATCCCAGCCCTACCAAGAGTGATCCCTGAGCACTGCCAGGGGTGTGGCCAAAAAAGGGGAGCAAAACCAATGTTCAGCTTATAATGAGTTTATTGGGATGTCAATTGGATGTGAATTCATTGTAAAATGAGGACAATCTATTTTTTTTATTTTGGCTTTTTTGGGTCACACCTGGCAATGCACGGGGGCCACTCCTGGCTCTGCACTCAGGAATTACCCCTGGCGGTGGTCAGGGGACCATATGGGATGCTGGGAATCGAACCCGGGTCGGCCATGTGCAAGGCAAACGCCCTACCTGCTGTGCTATCTCTCCAGCGCCAAAATGAGGACAATCTATATGAAATCTACATGCATTTTTTTTTTGGTTGGTTTGACCTCTGTGGGGAGGTCACACCTAGTGGTGCTCAGGGTTTACGCCTGGCTGTGAACTCAGGGATCACTCCTGGTGAGACTTGAGGGATCATGGTCAAGCCTTTGCAAGGCAAGGGTCTTACTTTCTGGCTCTGTTCCCTTTAAAGCCAGAGAGCCAGTCCAAGGGGTCACGCTGGCTTGCATGTGTCTCTGGCCTTGCATGGACCCAGGAGCCTCACCAAGAGTGACCCCTGAATACCACCAGGTGTGATCCAAATGTTTCATTTGAGCCTAACCATATAGGAGTCCCACTGGCAGTGCTCAGGACTGGCTCCTAGCTCTGTGCTCGCAGATTACTCCTGGAGGTATTCTGGGGAACACGGGATTGAACCTGGGCATGACAAATACCTTAACCTCTGTGCTACCTCTCTCACCCAGGTCCTAGAAGTGACTTTTATACCAAATCTCCCCTTCCGCTTTCGTTGTGTCTGAGATGACCAAGGCCCACATGTGGTGGTGGTGCTCAGACACGTTTCACTGCAGAGTCCATCCCTGAATTTGAAAGGGTTTGTATAGTAGCTCTGAGAAACCCCAAAGAGCAGAGCCACTGGGATCGCACTCAGGCGAATGAGTTTGCCGGGATCAAACTCTAGGGCTCACTAGCTTCATACCTGTGAGCCGTGTGCTCTACTGTTGAGGCTTCCCTGTCCCTAGGTCTCTGCCTTTTAACATGCAAACATGAAATTGTTTCCACGCAGTTTGAAGATTTCATTTGTCAATGAACAAACCTCCAAGGGCCAGAGCGATAGACAGCAGGTAGGGCACTTGTTTTATGTGCAGCAGACTCAGGGATTTTTGTTGTTGTTTGTTTGGCTTTTTGGGGTCATACCCTGCGATGCTCAGGGGTTACTCCTGACTCTGCACTCATGAATCATTCCTGGTGGTGCCTGGGAGACCATATGGGATGCCGGGGACAGAACCCGGGTCGACTGAGTGCAAGGCAAACGTTTGTAGGTTTGATCCTTAGCTTCCCATGTCGTCCCCTGAGCCTGCCAGGAGTGATTCTGACTGCAGAGCCAAGAATAAGCTCTGAGCACTGCTAAGTGTGGTCCAAAACCCAAAAAACAAAACAAAACACCTCTCTGTATACATCAAAAGTGAACCTTGGGGGCTGGAGCGATAGCACAGCAGATAGGGCGCGCGGCCTTGCACGCGGCCGACCCAGGTTCGATTCCCAGCATCTCACATGGTCTCCTGAGCACCGCCAAGAGCAATTCCTGAGTGCAAAACCAGGAGTAACCCCTGTGCATCACTGGGTGTGACCCCAAAAGAAAAAAAAAGTGAACCTCGTCTGTTTGTTTTGTTTGGGGGCCACATCTAGTGGTGCTCAGGACTAATTTTTGGCTCTGTGCTCAGGGATCACTCCTGGCAGAGATCAGGGGAGCATGTGGGGTGCCAGGAAGTGAAACCCAGGTCAGCCATGTGCAAGGCAAGTACCCACCTGCTGTGCTATTGCTCCAGCCCCCAAAGTGAACTTCTCTCAGTGCTTTTCCAAGAATGTGTGCTTTCTTGCCTGCGGAACATTGCTTCCGCAAGGGTGGCAGTGGCTATGGTACATGTGTCACCAGCAAGATAGCAGTGACCTCGGACAGCAGAGCCGTGTGTCTGAGAATCCAGCCCTATGAGGCAGGCATGGGCCATTTCTGCCTTCCGCTTTCACCAGGCCCATTATTATTCTCCTTAATACTACACGTGGCCGCCCCGGGGAATTTCTTACTGTACATCACGGAGGGAGTGGGCCCGGGCCCTGCCTCTTGGGGCCATCCTGGATGCCTGGCCCTGAATGTCGAGAACCTCTGTGGAATCCAGACAGTTCCAAACACAGCTGGTGACGGAGGAATGAGACGGCAGGTCCCAAGCTTACACGGCCCACCGCCCCCTTTGCAGGAGAGAAAAGTCACTCAGTACTTCCCGAAAACCTCCCTGTTGAAAAGGGAACTAACAGAGAGCACTCCCGCCCAGTTGCACCTGAGGGTAGGAGGTTGATCCTTTTTGATCCTTCCCCAAGGGGGGCAGTATCACCCACTTTGGGAACCCCTAGAAAATGCCAGAAAGTCAAAAACCCTACAAAATCAAACCCCACTGGAGTTCGATTGCCAGCCTCCCGCCCAGCCTTCTCTGCAACCTGGAGCGGGGGATCTAGATGGAGATTCTCGGGGGAAGGGGTGGAGCCCACGGGCCCCCAGTTAATGGGTGATGGAATTTGCAGAAGAGCTGGGCAAAGGTGAAAGGGCCTCGTCCTGCCCCGAATCCCTCATTCTCCCTCCACTGCCTCAGCGACACCCCCCTCCGCGGGAGGCTCACTGAGGGCTGACCTCGCTCTCGGCTCTCCTGAACTGGCTTGGGGCAGCCCAGGCCAAGACAGAAGCCCCGGGGCAGCATGCGCCACTCTCCCATCCAGGACATCGCCCTCCAGCCTGTGGGCCCCCGGGATGCCCAGAACCCCCAGCCACTGCTGCCCGCTGCCCCCGCACCTTCCTCTCCCTCCCCCGCCTGCCCCCATGGGCCCCCTCCCTGGGGTCTCAGCTGCCTTCTGGCCCTGCAGGTAGGACGCAGGGGTGCGGGGTGGCGAGGTATAGGGAGGAGGGACGGAGGATGTGGGCACGGCATTAAGAAACTGGGCTCCCGGAAGTGGTCCGCAGCCCTGTTTCTGAAGACCACCCCCGGCCTGCCCGCACCCGCAGCATCTCTTGGTCCTGGTGGTGCTACTCTCTGCCTCCCACCTGCTCCTGCTGCGGAGTCTCCCCCCAGGGGGCCTCTCTTATGCCCCTGCCCAGCTCCTGGCGTCCTGCCTCTTTTCCTGTGGCCTGACGACCACACTGCAGACGTGGGTGGGCAGCAGGTAAGGAGCAACCTGGCCAGAAGGTTGGGATTGGGGCCGGGGCAATAGCACAGCGGGTAAGTAGTTTTCCTTGCACGCGGCCAACCCGGGTTCGATTCCCAGCATCCCATATGATCCCCGAGCACCGCCAGGAGTAAATTCCTGAGTGCAGAGCCAGGAATAACCTCCGTGCATTGCTGGGTGTGACCCAAAAAGGGAAAACATAAAAAAGAAGGCCGGGATCCCGGGGGGGGGGGGAGGGAGGAGGAGGCAGGAGAGACCTGGGGGGTCCTTTTGGCTGCCATCTATTGCTGTTTTTGTTTTTGGGGGACCATGCCTGGCGGTGTTCAGGGTTTGATCCCAGCTCTGAGCTCAGGGGTCACTCCTGGTGGGGCTCAGGGGACGCTATGGGGTGTTGGGGATTGAATCCAGGTTGGCCGCGTGCCAGGCGGACGCCTTCCCTGCTGTCGGACTCTCCGGCCCCTGCCACCTACTCACCGATGTGCCCGGGCTGCTGTCCCTCCAGGCTGCCTCTCGTCCAGGCTCCCTCCTTTGAGTTCCTGGTCCCTGCGCTGGTGATGACCAGTCAAAAGCTACCTCTGGCCATCCGGACACCTGAAAACTGTGAGACAGAGCCCAGGCAGGCAGGGAGGCAGGGAGGCTGGGAGGCAGGGAGGCAGGGAGGCAGGGAGGCAGGGAGGCAGGGAGGCTGGGAGGCAGGGAGGCAGGGAGGCAGGGAGGCTGGGAGGCAGGGAGGCAGGGAGGCAGGGAGGCAGGGAGGCAGGGAGGCAGGGAGGCAGGGAGGCTGGGAGGCAGGGAGGCTGGATGCTAGAGGAGTCTGGGGCTCTGCCAGGCATCTATGATGGCCAGACCCTGGGTTTCCAGCCAGGGTCCCGTCTCTTCATGCCCTCATCCTCCCCAGCCTCCCTCGTGCTGCACCTGTGTGCCACTTCCGGCTGTCCTGGCCAGGAGCGCTGGGATTCTTCTCTCCGAGAGGTAGGAGAGATTGGGAGTGGGTGCCAGAGGGTGTGCGGGATGCAGGGTGTCCTCTGCTACCCTGGCACCGTGGGTCTGGATTCGGGAAGAGGGTGTTTCCGTCTTGCGGGGGCTCTGAGACCCTTGGGTGGGAGGCTGAGGGGATGACTCACCTTAGAAGGAGTGAGAACCCCCACGCAGGCTGAGCGTGGCTCTCCGGGGCCGAATCAGTCCTTGCTGTGCTCCCTCCTCTCCCCTCCACCAGGTGTCCGGGGCAGTGGTGGCGTCGGGGCTGCTGCAAGGCGCACTGGGGCTGGTGGGTGGTCCCGGCCACGTGTTTCCCCGCTGTGGGCCCCTGGTGCTGGCTCCCAGCCTCATGGTGGCCGGGCTGGCTGTCCACAGGGAGGTGGCCCTGTTCTGCTCCATTCACTGGGGGCTGGCCTTGCTGTACGTAAGTGCTGAGGGGAAAGGGGCGGTGCTGGGGGTGGGGCTGGGGGTGGGAGGGCCGGTGTTGCTGGTCTGTCCAGGTGGGCGGCAAGCTGGGCAGGACGGGACCCTGTGGGTCTGGGATGACAGCTCTGGCTGGGTTCCTTCCGTCTCCCCGACTCGCCTGCTCTCTCCCACTGATCCCCCCTTCCACAATCTTTGCAACCCCTTGGATGGCATTTTGCCATTCCCACCCGGGGTCCCCTCTGAACGCATGCTTCGTCTCGCCCCTCAACTGCCTTCTCTCTCACAGGCTTATCCTGCTCCTGGTGGTCTGTTCCCAGCACCTGGGCAACTGCCCTCTGCCCCGACGTCTCCAGCGGGCAGCTCCAGCCTCTCCAACTCACTCTCGAGTGCTCACCTTCAGGGTCTTCTCGGTACATCTGCAGGGGTCTGGGCTGGGGCCACAGGGCTGCTGTGGCACGGGGGAGGGGTCTGCTCCAGCTGGGTCCCCCTCGTCAGGTGCTGATGCCCGTGGCTGCTGTCTGGATCGTCTCTGCCTGTCTGGGCCTCAGCCTCATCCCCAGGGAGCTGTCCTCTGCCACCCCGGCACCGTGGGTCTGGCTGCCTCATCCAGGTACGTTGCTGCCTCCTCCTCCTGCCTCCAAGTGAAGATGTTCTTTTTTTTGGGGGGTGGGGGGGCGATGCCCACACGACAGTGCTCAGGATCACTCCTGCTGGGCTCTGGGGACCATAGGGATGCTGGGGATCAAACCAGGGTCAGCTGTGTACAAGGCAAGTGCTTTACCTACTGGACTGAAGCCCTGGTGTCCATTTCTTTGACCTGCAGATCTGGTGGATGTTTCAGGTGCGCTCATACTGTGTTTTTTTTTCTAAACATGTGGGTTTCAGGAGGAGAAGTGGCTGGGAGAGCTAATGCCAGTTCCTCATCCAGGCAACACCTGGCAACACCTAGCGTGTCTGCCAGATTTTCCTACAAGACTCCTTGCCCAATCTGCATACTTGGGTTTCTTCCCTGCAGGGCTGCAGGGACGGAGGTAGAAATTGCTTTCGAGACTTTGTAGATGCCGTTTGCACATTTCTCAATTTGATAAAGATCTGTTGCAAGTGCCTGATGTACCGAATGGGGAGATGGGACAGACACAGTACCTGACCTCACGGAGTTAGTGGTCCACTGGGGACATAGCAGTCAAGAGCTACAGAGGTCAAAGGGAAATGGCACAGTGCAAGTGTCATAAGGGCGGTGCATTCTGAGATGAGACCTTCTGATGGATGGTTGACTTGAGCAGAGCAGCCTTGGCGATATTATTAATATTGCAGTGCCGAAGACTGAACCCACTTCCTCCATACACATTTATTATTGCTTTTAAAAACTCCTGTGGGGACCATACCTGGTGGTTCAGTGGTCACCAGAATGACACTTGGCATTGCTGGAAATCAAACTTGGGGACTTTCACTTGCACGTGCTCTACGTGTTGAGGCACATTTCCCCAGCCCCTAGGTGAGGTCTTCTTGAGGAAGGGGTCACTGAGCTGTACTGAGAGGTGAACGAACAGAGCCTCTGTTGAGGATGAGGGAGGGGAAAGCACTCTAGGATGAGAGAACAGTATGAGCAAAGACCCTGGGGCAGTCTGGTGAGTATAGGGTGAGTGTATCTGGAGCTAAAGACTTTTGGTGAGCTGCAAAGAGGCAGGGGCATGAAGCTAGAGCAGAGTCCTAAAACTATTCAGTCAATTGTCCTTTTCCAAAAAAAAAAAAGTACTTAGCTCTCCTCTGGAAATTTTTTTTTTTATTACGGAACAAATAGAAATGCCCCCACCCCCTACCCTATGGCACCAGAGTCTACTACTATCCCGTCCTTCATTCTTGTGTGAGTTGTGGGCCAGAGCAATAGTACAGCACGTAGGGCTCTTGCTTTGCACCTGTCCAACCTGGGTTCAATGCCCAACACCCTCTACGGTCCCCCAAGGACCACGAGAGTGATCCCTGGGTGCAGAGCCAGGAGTAAGTCCCAAGCACGGCTGAGTGTGGCCCCCAAATGCAAAGCCACAACCCAAGGGATGAATCTTTATCGTGAGAGTTGAGTGGGCCGGGGATGGCGCTCAGCATAGTGCCCATGTCTTGCATGCATGAGGCTCTGAGTTCAATCCCCGGCACCGGGGGAAGAGTCTGGCCCAGGAATTCAGTGGTTTTGTCCTGAGACATTGTCTTCAAATTTCCACGGGGCTCTGGGGTGTCTGGGGCACCTGGAGGCAGGGGGAGGCTCCGGGTGGAGTCAGACCCCAAGCTGGCTCTGTTTCCCTCCCCAGCTGCGTGGCGCTGGCCCTTGCTGACGCCCCGGGCTCTGGCTGCCGGCGTCTCCATGGCCTTGGCGGCCTCCACCAGCTCCCTGGGCTGCTATGGCCTCTGTGGCCGGCTGCTGCGCTGGCCTGCTCCGCCTCCCCATGCCTGCAGTCGGGGCCTGAGTCTGGAGGGTCTGGGCAGCGCACTGGCCGGGCTGCTGGGGAGTCCCCTGGGCATCGCATCCAGCTTTCCCAACCTGGGCGCCGTGGGTCTCATCCAGGTATGGGAATGGCACGGGCGTGCGTGTGTGTGTGTGTGTGTGTGTGTGTGTGTGTGTGTGTGTGTGTGTGTGTGTGTGGCAGGGGGGTTGCTGGAGGTTGGGGAGCAGGAAGGAGACATACTGAGCCCTTGTCAGCTGTACCCAGCTGTGTGGTGTGGCACATCTCACGGAGGGAGATGCCAACCGGGGTCGAGGGTAGGAGCCATGGGGAGAGAGTGACTTAATCCCAATGATCTCTGTGTCATGCCCACGGCTGGGGGTGCACGGATGCAGGGTAGAAGGATTAGTCACCTACAGACCCTGATCGCTTGGGCCTTCAGCTACAGACCTCGATCGCTTGGGACTTTACAGAGAAGTGGAAAATTGACGCAAAAGAATATTTTTTTTTGTTTCATTGTTTTTGGGGTCACACCTGGCAGTGCTCAGGGGTTTCTCCTGGCTCTGTACCCAGGAATTTTTCCTGGCAGTGCTCAGGGGGCCATATGGAATGCAGGAGATTGAACTTGGGTCAGCTACATGCAGGCAAAGCAAATGCCCTCCCCACGGGACTATGGCTTTGGCCCAAGAAGAAGGTATTTTCTGAGCGTTTAAAGTGCTTTAAGTAAACCAAGCAATACCGTACATGGTGGAAAGCCAAGTTTAATCCCTGGCTCTGCCCAGTCCCCCAAGCAACGCTGGGAATGCCCTTGAGTAAGGAGCCAGCAGTAGTTGCTCTCCAAACACACACACACACACACACACACACACACACACACACACACACGCACACACACACACACACACACAAAGAAATAGAGGGGGAAAAAATCAGGGCAGTGGGAGAGCGGGTAAATGAAGGCAGTCCTGTTAATGAGCAGCTTGGGGAAACTTCTGGAAGGGGTCCCTGAGTGGGGATCTCCTGACGGGGAGACACGGAACCCAGAGGTGGCGCAAGTGACTCCTCGTGTGTTCTCCCTGCAGAGCGGGTCTCAGCGCATGGTCTACTTGGTGGGGCTGCTGTCCATGGGGTTCGGGCTCTCCCCGAGGCTGGCCCAGCTCCTCGCCACTGTCCCGCTGCCCGTGCTCGGTGAGTGCACACGCTGGCAGCATGCCCCACGGCTGGCACCAGCCGACACCCTGGCATGTGGGTAGGGGTGAACAGCCCAGGGCCTCACTTCTCAGTTCAACCACGTGGCCTGTTGTTCTGTTTCGGGCCACACGTGGTTGTGCTCAGTGGGGGTCATTTCTGGTGGTATTCAGGACACAGCAGGGGCTGGGGTTTACGCCCCCCCCCCCCCAGTGGTACTCCAGGATGGCTCTTGGTGGTATTCAGAAAGCATGCGGTTCTGGGGATCAAACACATGCCTTCTGCATACAACACCTCTGCTCAGCGCTTTGAGCTACTCCTCTTGCCCTCCCACCCTCAGCACTGCCCCCTTGGTGGCCTCTTGCCTCGATTTCTCGCCAAATCAGCTTCCTTGGGGGAGGGGGGAGAGGGGATGCACCCAGTAATGCTCAGGTGTTATTCCTGGTGGTGCTCAGGGCACCACATGGGATGCTGGGGATCAAGCCCTCTCGGCCCTGTGCTATGCAAATGCCCTCCCCAGTGTGCTATGGCTCGGGCCCTGTCTGACTCAGAACCCAGTACCCTGTCTGACTCAGAACCCAGTACCCACCCTCGAGTGTCCCTGCCGCTCCAGCAGTCTCCTGCTGTCTGTTGTTCCCTCCCGGGGCAGGTGGGGTGCTGGGCGTGACCCAGGCCGTGGTGCTGTCAGCTGGCTTCTCCATCTTCTACCTGACTGACATCGACTCTGGCCGGAACGTCTTCATCGTCGGCTTCTCCATCTTCATGGCCCTGCTGCTGCCGCGCTGGCTCCGGGAAGCCCCCGTGGCACTGAGCACAGGTGGGAGGAGCCCAAGGGAGCTGGGCCTCAGGCTCGGAGCAACTCTGGGCTTTGGGGTTATTCCGCTATCTACGTTCTTAGGGCCGTCGCACCCAGGGGTGTTCTGGGGAGACTCTGAGCTCAGGTGTTGCACCTAGAAGTGGTTGGGGTAGGGGGGCTTGGGGGTGGGGGGAACGACGGACGAGGTGCTGGGGATAGATCCCTGACGTCCTGCATGCAAAGCAGGTGCTATAGTATGTTGAGCTGTCTCTGACCCTCACGTGTGTAATGAATATGTATTGCATTGCATGCAATTCATGCCGGGATCCAAGGGTGCTGCCAGATGTGACAGTGCAGTCACAGAACAAGACGGGGGCGGGGGGGGGGGGAGTGAGTTGGCTTCCATTTGAGATGATACAGACCAGTTTCATGAAGAAAGGAACAATGAGCTAAGCTTGAAAGTTGGCAGATTTTTTTTTAACATCTCTTAAAACATCTTTGAAATTTTTTTGTGGGGTGAGACATACCCAGTGATGCTCAGGGCTTACTCCTGGCTCTGAGTCAGGGATCACTCCTGGTGGGCTCGGAGGACCAGATAGGGTGATGGGGACTGAACCCAGGTCAGCTGCAGGCAAGGCAAAGACCTTAACTGCTGTCCTAGCTCTCTGGGCCCAGAAAGTTGGCAGATTTAGGTGGGTGCATTTATGAGAGCGGATTAGCAGCCGTGGTTCTCCACTGCACATCCACAGGAGACCTGGCCATGTCTGGAGACTTCCTGAGCTGTGCCAACCTGGGGTGGGGCATGGTGGGAAGAGATTGCTACTAGCACTTAGTGGGTAGAGTATATGTCAGTACATGCTGACATATACTCACGTCCTCATGCCCAACCAAGAATTATTTGCTTCAAGTGTCAGTAGTGCTGAGGTTGGGAGACCCAGGCCAGAGCCCAGAAGGTAGGATGCAGGAAATAAGGTGGGGGCATTTAGGAGCCAGAGAGACAGGGCAGGGGGTAAGGCGCTAGCCTCACAGTCTAATTTCCAGCACCACGTATGAGCCCTCAAGCACCGCCAGGAATAATCCCTGAGCAGAGCCAGGGGTGAGCCCTGAAGCACCGATGGGTGCATCCTCCTCCTTAAAACAAAACAAATCACAATGATTGGGGCATTTCAAGTCCAACTACAAGGAGTCTGGACCGGGAAGGCAGGTGGCTCAGGAGAAAGGGCTGTTGAGGCAGGCCTGGGTGCAGAAAGGGAGGGCAAGGGGCAAAGGTGTTGAGCCGTGGGTGAAGAGGGGAGAGAGCAGTTCAGAGAGGTCTGTCCTACTCGATGACGCAGGCTTAGGTCTAGAGAGGCGAGACTCCTTGGCCTTTCCTGGGTCAGTGCCCCTCTCCCAACTGTCCCCCACCCCCCTCACACAGGCTGGAGTGCCCTGGATGTCTTCCTGTGCTCACTGCTCACACAGCCCATCTTCCTGGCCGGCGTCTTGGCATTCCTCCTGGAGAATACTGTTCCTGGTCAGTGCAGGCTGGGGAATGATCAGAAAGTCACCACTCTCTGCTTGGCCGGCAGCCCGACCGACTTCCCTCTGGCTTCACTTTTGCAGGCACCCAGCTGGAGCGTGGCTTAGTCCAAGAGCTGCCGTCCGCTGGAGATGTCCAGGAGACCGGCGACAAGGCTGAAGCAGAATATGAGCTTCCTTTGCCCCTCCTGAACCTGTGTCCCTGCATCCCCCAGCCTCTCCGTTGCCTCTGCCCACAACCTGAGAACTCTGGGGCGAAGGACAGCAGGTCCTCCGAGCCAGGCGAGATGGCCAACCTGCTCTCTGGTTTGGGAGAGCCGCGTCCTGGAGCACGCAGAGAATTTAGGTCTTAGGAATCACCAGGACTCCTACGTCTGGGTTGCTGGGCGGGGGGTCAGCTCCCAGGTTCTACCTTCTAGGGAGAATGTGTGTGTGTGTGTGTGTGTGTGTGTGTGTGTGTGTGAGAGAGAGAGAGAGAGAAAGAGAGAGAGATATGAAACTCCGAGGCTCTACCTTCTAGGGAGAATGTGTGTGTGTGTGTCTATGTGTGTGTGTGTGTGTGTGTGTGTGTTATGAAACGTCCTGTTTCCTGACAGATGGATTGCATTCCTGGCCCTATTAGAAAGTGCAGAGCAGGTGACTGAATGAATGAGACTTGGTATGTGAACTATTAGCAACATGGAAACCCCAGCATTTACCTAATAAATATTTATCAAGTGCATCCTATTTGCGAGGTCCTGGAACTACTCATCTGCCTAAGATTGGGGTCCTGCCCCCAAGACTTAGAAAATGACTAGTTGGAATTCAAAGCAGAAGGTGGTCTGTACTGAAGACTGAAACTCCCGCTGTGGTAACAAAGTGGGGGGAAAAAAAAAGAATGAATTCTGCATCGTTCTAATTTTAGTGTATGCGCTGCCAAGCGAGCTACAAGAATGAATTCTGATTGGGGAGAGTGGGCCAGGCTTTTGGGAAGCAGCAGCTCCCCAGCTGGCCCCGACTTGGTGCTGGAGGGAGCCGAAGAGAGGCTGGAGGTTGGGAGAAAGGAGAGAGGAGGAGGAAGGAATGTAAAATATTCTTTTTGTTCGTTTTTTGAGCCACACCCAGGCGGTGCTCCGGGCTTACCCCTGGCTCTGCGCTCAGGGATCATTCCTGGTGATCTCCGAGGGGAATGTGTGTGTGTGGGGGACCCGATGGGATGCTGGGGATCAAACCTGGGTTGGCAAGCGCCTGAGCCACTGTACTATCGCTCTGATCCCATTTTAAAAACATTCTCTAGTAACGTTCAGATCCCTTCATTTTAATGAAAAAGAAAAATATAATAATCAGGCTGCAGAGGCAGAGGGAAAGGTGAGTTTAGTGACGAGCACCTTGTAGGTCACGCTGTTCTACTTGATCAGCGGGAGAATCACCAGCTCCAGGTTCCCTTCCCCGCTGCAGCGTCCCTCCAACGCGGTCTTGGGCCGAGAAGCCCCGCCCCCGAGGACTGGCCCCGCCCCTGGACCCGCCCCGCGGCCCCAAACCCCGCCTCCCCGGCGTGCTGATTGGGGGTGGGGAACCTGCCCCTACTTCTAGGCCTTTCGTTTGCGCGGGCCGGCCGGCCAGCACGGGAAGGTGGGGAGCTGTCGCAGTTGTTCATGGTAAGTGGGGGATCCGGGGGGCGCCCCTGGGCCGGGCCGGACGAGGTGGGGGTTACGCGGCCGCCGCGAGCTGAAGCGGGCGCGGGCCGCCCTCCCGGAAGGACCCCGGCGCCCGGCCGCGACACCGGAACTGGGCTCCGGGGGTGGGCGGGACCGCGCCTGCTCAGTCCGTCTCCGCCGGCGGCGAGGCGGAGTCCGCGAGCTTCCGGGGCCGCTCGTCGGGGTGGGCGGCTCGGAGC
Source organism: Sorex araneus (assembly GCF_027595985.1). Lineage (NCBI taxonomy): Eukaryota > Metazoa > Chordata > Mammalia > Eulipotyphla > Soricidae > Sorex > Sorex araneus. The sequence continues at coordinate 252,080,610 of NC_073313.1, read as the reverse complement.
GTGCAGGTGGCCGCTGCCGCCTGCGTGACCCTTGGAGGAGTCTCGACACGCGCCTTAAGTGCAGCCGGTGTTGTGGACATTCAAGGCCAAGGCCCCTGACAGCCGGATGCCGATGACTTGGGGGCGTTTGTGCACGCCCAGCAGGCTCGTCCAATCAGAGGGACAGGGAGTGGCCCACCGCGGGTCTCTGCGGCCATGCTGCCCTCTGCAGGACAGCGGAGGAACTGCCGAGAGGCCATGCGTCGTGTAAACACCCGGGTTCTTCAAAAATGACATTTGGGGCCCAGGGCCGTAGTGCAATGGGTTAAAGGCCCTCTCATGCTTGCACGCGGCCGATCTGGCTTCCATGCAAGGCATCCCATATGGTCCCCCGATCACCACCAGGAATGATTCCTGAGTGCAGAACCAAGTGTAACCCCTGAGCATCGTTGGGTATGGCCCCCAAACAAAGCAAAACCCCCCAGATACAAATGGGGACCCAGAGCGATAGTACAGTGAGCTATTGCGGCCGACCCGGGTTTGGTCACTGGCACCACAAATGGTTCAACTGATACGGTTACTGAGCAGGAGTGATTCCTGAGCACAGCTGGGTGTCGCCCCTCCAACCCCCTCACCAAATGATAAATGGGGATGGGCGAGGTCCAAGAGATAGAACTGCCAGATGGAAGAGCTTCTTGGCTCAAACTGCAGTGCTCCCTGAATACAACTCACCACCTCATGCTGCAGGGCAGGTGTGCTGAGCCCCTGAGATGCCCACCAGGGCCCTGATTTTCTTTATATCTAAGATCCTCTACCCTACCTCCTTCACTTTGTATTTATAGATGGCAGGAAATTCTCTCACGCATGCGTGTGTGTTGTGGGTGGGGAGTGTTTTAACCCGGGACCTCTTACACGCAAGGTGAGTGTTCTGCCCAGAGTACCTCCAAGGGTGGCGGGCCTTCAGGGTCCCTTCTTTTTTTTTTTCTTTTTGGGTCACACCTGGCAATGCACAGGGGTTACTCCTGACTCTGCACTCAGGAATTACTCCTGGCGGTGCTTAGGGGACCATATGAGATGCTGGAAATCGAACCCGGGTTGGCCGCATGCAAGGCAGACGCCCTACCTGCTGTGCTATCGCTCCAGCCCCAGGGTCCCTTCTTTTTAGCCCACAGTAAAAGTGATTAAAACTCCTGTTACTGGCCAGAATTGGGCTACTGAGTATCTGTTTGGGTAGAAATGTTGAATTCCCAGGAGTGCAGGCAGGAGTGCTTGGGTGGGGCTGTGGGGATGAAGTTAAGTGAATTTAGCGCCTGCCACTGTGATATGCTGGGCGTGGCATCATGACCTGGCCACTTCAGCCCTTGGATGCAATGCAAGAGCCATTGCAAATGCAGTTGGTGGCTTTTCTCTTTGCTCCACACACAGCTTATTAGTGGGTTTGTGTGTGTGTGTGTGTGTGTGTTTATCAAATCTTCTAAGAATTTGATAATTTTGATAATTATGGGGCTCTTCCCCCCAGTTTCTTATTCATCCCTTTGTAAACATTCTGCATAGAATTCCCAAGGATTCATATGCTAGAGAAGAGATTCAGGATCCCTGGGGCCAGAGATGCTGCTCAGTGGTAGAACACGTGTCACGTGTATGTGTGTGTTTGTGTGTGTGTATGTGTGTGAGGCCCTGAGTGACTGTATAAACATTTAGTGAATATCTTTACATGTCGAGGGACTATATGTATATATGTGCTTGAAATTCTGAGAGCTTCCAGTTTTGTTTTCAGATAGTGATCAAATAACTGGAATTTCCTGCCCTCGGTACTGAGGACTTGCACTGCTCTATAAGCAGGAACTCTTCCTTCTTCTCAGAAGCTGTGACAGATGAGTGAGCTGGCTCGGCTGGCTCTCTACGGGGTGGGCGGGCCTCCTGTTTAGTCTGGAGCAGGGGTTTCCCCCCACCCAGTCTTCTTTGTAGGAGAATGGGTGTGGCACTCCTGAGCCCCCAGCACCCTGGGCTCTGGGCTGAGCAGAGACTTCCTGGCAGATGGAGGCGCTGGACCATGGGCTGTTGGAGCAACCCTGGGCCTGGCTGCAGCTCGCCGAGAATTCCCTCCTGGCCAAGGCCTGCGTCACCCCGCAGGGCTATGCCTTGCTGCTCTGGGATCTTCAGCAGGTGTGGCACGAACAGGTGGATGCCAGTGTGGTCAGTCAGCGAGCCAAGGTAAGGGTGAGAGCGGTGTGGGTGTGGCGTTCCTGTCCCCACCCCCTACCTCTCTGTCCTGGGCCCCGTCCCTCCCCCACGCGCTGGCTCGGAGTTTGTGGTGTGTGGTTCCTGGCATTGCCCTTGCCTCTGTCCCATCCCGGCTGTCTCTTTATTTATTTGGGAGGTGGGGGGGGGGCATTTTTGTACTTACATTTATTATTTTTAAAATTAAAAACAATTTTTTTTTGGTCACACCCAGCACCGTCTCTGCACTTAGGAGTTACTTGGTGGTCCTGGGGGACCATATGGGATGCTGGGAATCGAACCTGGGCCGGCTGTGTGTAAGGCAAACATCCTACCTGCTCTACTATTGCTCTGGTCCCACTTTCATTTATTTTCATTTATTGTTATTTTTATTTTTTTCCAATATTTTTTTCCCTTTGCTTTTTGGTTCACACCTGGCACAGGGGTTACTCCTGGCTCTGCACTGAGGAATTACTCTGGGCGGTGCTCGGGGACATATGGGATGCTGGGAATCGAACCTAGGTCAGCTGTGTGCGTGCTATCGCTCCAGCCCCTCCAAGATTTTTTTGCATTGAATCACTGTGAGATAGACCCTTGCAAAGCTGTTCATGATCAGGTTTCAGTCATATTGTTCCAACACCCATCCCTTCACCAACGTGCATTTCCCTGCGCCAGTGTCCCCACTTTCCCTCCCATCTCCCCTCACCCCACCCCCCAGCCTGCCCCTATGGCAGGCACTTCTCTCTCCCTCTCTCTCTCTCTCTCTCTCTCTCTCTCCCTCTCTCCCCCCCTCCCGAGCCCCCTCCCTTTTGGCCATTGTGGTTTGTAGTACTCATACTGAAAGGTTGTCAACATATCCAGTTACCTGCTTTCACCACTCGCTGCTGTCTGCTTAGGAGCTGAACAAGCGTCTGACAGCGCCCGCTGCCGCCTTTCTCAGCCGTTTGGATGATCTGCTTCGTCCGTTGCTGCAGGGCCGAGCTGGCCCCGGCGAAGCCACCTTCTCCTGTGACCGCGTGGCCGAGGCGCTGGTGCTGCGGGTGCGGAGTGAGCTCTCAGGCCTCCCGTTCTATTGGACTTTCCACTGCACCGTAGCGAGCCCTGCCCTGGTATGTGCCCGTGGAGTGTGGGGCGGAGCCGGGGGTGGGGGCTGGTTTGAGATGAAGCCCTCGTTGTTCCCATCATCGTCATTATTATTATTTGGAGCAATCTGTTCGAAATGTTTTTTTTTAGAAAAAACGATCCCCTAAAAACTGTTTTAGAAAAAACAGTTTGAGGGGCTGGAGTGATAGCACAGCGGGTAGGGTGTTTGCCTTGCACGCAGCCGACCTGAGTTCGATTCCCAGCATCCCATATGGTCCCCCGAGCACCGCCAGGAGTAATTCCTGAGTGCATGAGCCAGGAGTGACCCCTGTGCATCGCCGGGTGTGACCCAAAAACCAAAAAAAAAAAAAAAAAAAAGAAAAACAGTTTGAAAACGATCATTGACAAGACAGAAGACTAAAAGGATTATTATAATTTGGTTGGGGGGGTGTGTATTCAAAAAGTGTGTGTGTTGGGCCAGAGCCATCGTACATCGATGTTTGTGTTGCATGTGGCCGACCCAAGTTCGATCCCCGGCATCCCATATGGTCCCCTGAGTACTGCCTGGAGTAATTCCTGAGTGCAAAGCCAAGAGTAACCCCTGAACATTGCTGGGTGTGATCCCAAAAGCAAAAAGCAAAAAAAAAAAAAAAAGTGCATGCTCCGAGCATTCGGTGGCCAGGAGCCTCTTCCCCATCCTGGAGGGCTGATGGCGATGGATGAGGGAAGGAAACGGGGGCCAGGCTGGTTGGTGATCAGCTGCCAGTCTAGTCCTGCCGTTACTCCATTCTCCCCATGCACCTGTTCTAGTCTCACACTGCCCCTCATCCCGGCTCCTACCTTCCCTGTGGCAGGCTCCCTCACCCTGTCTCCCTGCCTTAGTCAAGAGCCCAACTTCTCTGGTTGATGGCAGCTCCTCAGAGGTGCTCAGCGCCACTGGGGTTGCATCTGGTGGCATTGTGGAGGCCACACAGTGCCAGGGGTCAAACATGGAGGCCCAGAATGTGCCAGGTATACGCTCTTACCCTTTGAATACACACACTCTCTTTCTCTCTCTCTCCCCCTCTCTGCTTCTCCTCCTTTCCCCAAGGGACTGTTATTAGTTTATCTCTTATTATTTTTTGTTTTGGGGTCACACACCCCAATGCTCAGGGTCACTCCTGATGGGGCTCAGGGACTTACAGGCTGCTGGGGATTGAACCTGAGTCAGCTGCATGCAAGGCAAGTGTCCTGCCTGTTGTACTATTGTTATCACCCCCAAAAGATTATTTCTGTCTTTTTCTTTGTTATTGAGGCTATACACAAAAGTTTTGGGGCCATGCTGGACTGGGAATCTAACCCAGGCCCTTACGTTTGTGAGGTATGTGCTCTTCCTCTGCGCTGCTTCCTGGCCCCAGGGATTTTGGACCGATATATCCTGTTCTTTTTTGGGAGGTAGAGGCCAGCACACCCAGTGCTCAGCGCTTACTCCTGGCTCTGCCCCCGACGGGGTGCCAGGGATGGAACCTGCGTTGACTGCCAGGCGAGTACCCTGCCCGCTGTACTGTCTCTCCAGCCCGTGGTGTAGCCTGTTCTTGCCAACGGCACAGTTTGTGCTGACGTTGCTTTATTGTATGTCCTTACTGTTGTTACTGTTCGCGCGGGGACAGTCTCTCAAGAAGTCCCCAGAGGCTCAGGGGCTCTGCTGGCAATTGGTCTCCAGACCTGGAGTCCAGTGAAGGATGTGACGTTGCTCGGGCCTGAAGTACTCACAACTCCCAGGGCCACACCTGGTGGTACTCAGGGAACCATGTGGTGTGGGGAACTGAACCAGGGTTGGGCACGTAATACCAGGCATGAACGCTAACCGCCATCCTATCTTCCAGTCCCGTGTGTTCTTATGTCTTCAGTATGTACTAAGCATCTCTCCTGATCTGACTGTTGGGTATCCAGATCTGAAAGACTCTAGCCTGAGGGTGGAGTGATGGTACTGAGGGTAAGGCACTTGCCTTGCGCGTGGCCGACCCAGGTTCCATCTCTGATATCCCATGAGGTCTTCTGTGTACTTCCAGGAGTAATTCCTGAGTGCAGAGCCCAGAGTAACCCCTGAGTATCTCTGAGTGTGGCCCTGAAAGGAAGCAAACTGACAAACAAACAAACAAACAAAACCCCAAGTCTAGCCCAGAGCCAGAGAGAGTCTAGGAATGAAGGGACTTGCCTTGCTTGTGGCCCACCCAGTTAATTTCTCAGCTCTGCGTGGTTCCCTGATCATCACAAACAGGGAGCGAGCATCACGAGATATAACAACAACAGCAACAAAATACAAAGGACAAAGAATCGTGCCTGTTCCTGCAGTTTGCTCTCACGAGGGGATGGAAATGAAGGATGAACGATGGCTAAGTTCTTTGAGGGAAGCCCGGGTCGGTTGAGGATCTGAGGAGATCATTTCTCTATTTAGATCATTTTTGGGTTTTCAGGCCACACACAGAGACGCTCGGAGTTGACTCCTGGTGCTGCATAGGGGGTGGCCGGGAATTGACTCAGGGTTGGCCCGTTTGCCAGGTAAAGCGTCCTGCCTGCTCTGCCATCTCCCCAACCCCAGGGTGAGGCCATTTCTGAGCCACGTTTTGAGGATTAGCAGGAATGAGGGGAATTGAGGTTATTCCCGCAGGAGTGGGCTTTGGAGCCTGGGAAAATCTGAAACCTGAAATTGATCTTGGTGATGCTTTTAGTTTTATGCTGTCTTTGTCTTGGGCTACACCCGGTGGTGCTCAGGGCTTGACTCCTAGCTCAGTGCTTGGGGGACCGCATGGGACGCCAGGGATCAAACCCCGGGTGATCATGGGCAGGGCCAGCACCTTCCCCGCTGTACTAGCCTTCAGGCCCCAGGACGACATGCCTTCGCCCCCTTCCTGTGTCTCCGAGCTGAGGGGATGCTTTGGTATCAGGAGGGTGGATTCGGGAACAAAGGACTCTTTGAGGAACTATTTTGTCGTCTTCAACATTTTGTATTTGAGGGGTGCTCTTGTCCCCTGTGAAACAGACCTGGTGATGCGGCAGTGCCCGGGGGCCACCAAAGCTGTTCCTGCTGGTGCTCCGGGTTTCACGCTGGTCCAGGGATCAAACCACAGACCTGCTCCTCTGGTCCGTTGAGCTATTTCCCCAGCTCCTAGTCTAATTTTTTTCTTTTGTTCTGACAATACCTCTTTGCATTTTGAAGGCCCATTGGCAGTATTACCTATAGGTAGTATTCACTCACATTGGTTGATTTTTGAAAATTTATTTTTGGTTTTGGTGCCACACCCGACGGTGCTCAGGGCTTGCTCCTGGGATGCCGGGGATCGAACCCGAGTTGGCCACGTTCAAGGTAAGCTTCCTTCCTGCCGCACTGCCGCTCCGGCTCCATGTTTGTTGATTTTAATAGAATTTCATGTGGAATTTCCCATCCTGTTTTAGTTTCCATGTTTGGTTCTGAACTCCAGTAACTTTTAAAAACTAACACGAGGGGGCACCATTCCCTCAATAATGTTTGTGCTAGTACCACTGCCTCCCCACCCCCCCAAAAAAAAAGTTTGCCGCTACTCTTTGGAGACTCAGGCAGTATCTAGTCTGTGAGTGTGTGTGTGTGTGTGTGTGTGTGTGTGTGTGTGTGTGTGTGTGTGTGTGAAGCAAGGTAATTCAAGGTAATTTCTACTGAAACTTATTTAAAAAGATGTGAGGTGGGAGAGGGAGAAGTGTGTGTGTTCTGCCGAGAACACAGGTTTTTCCAGAGTGAAAAAAGGCAGGCAAAGCAACGGAGAGACAAGCAAGCGAGATAGTGCTCGAGGGAGACCGGGCAGCAAGGTTATAGTTTCAATTTTGTATCAGTTTGTATCGTAGACTTCTGTATCCCAGGGCCTCTCGAGTTGCGCAGGGACCTTGGGAAGGGAGTTGATGGACTCTTTTTTTCCCTCTTAAGGAATACAGTAAAAAGCACTTGTATCACCTCGTGGAAACTATGTAAAGGAACTCACTGTTGTAGGAAAATTCTTCTAGTTGTCAAGAGGCAACTGTTTAGAATGGAATGAGTCTTGAGGCTGGAGACTCATTTTTTATATGTGTACAGAACATATACAAACCAGCCCCCCCTCCTTGTTTCCCACTGGGAGTGATCCCTGAGACCCACTGGGGATGGCCCAAAGTCTTCCCACTCGCCAGTAAAAAAGAGTGGAATGAGTTTATTTATTTATTTTTTGTTTGTTTTGTGTTTTGGGCAACACCCAGTGGTGCTCAAGGGGTTACTCCTGACTCTGAACTCAGAAATCACTCCTGTCGAGCTTGGGGGACCCGATGGGATGCCAGGGATTGAACCCAGGTTGGCCACATGCACAGCTGATGCCCTGCTTGCTGTGCTGAGCCGTCACTCCAGCCCCAAGCATGGAATGCGTCTGGGTTTGACAACAGTCGAGATTAGCTTTGGACTAACATAATTGATCAGCAATTGTGCTTTGACTTAAAATAGATTATGCTACTGTGTGTGTTTGTGTGTGTGCGTGCACATGTGGGGTTGGGGATTAAACTCGGGGTCTCACACATGGAAGGCAAGCACTCCACTGCCAGCCACATCTCTGGCAGTCCACATACGAATCATTCTGACTGTCCTAAAGCAGCTGCCTCCCCAGGGAAACCTCCCTAGGAAGCCAGTGAGAGGCAGGGGCAGGCCGGGCTGCAGGCGGCAGCCGGGTGTGTGCAGGTAGGTCACAGAGTCCCGACTTTTGTTTCTTACTCATTCTTGTCGTCCTTTCTATTTCCTTTTTTAAAAATGAGTGATTCATGCAAAAGGCAAACACTTCAAACAGCACTTACAGGCCTGGAGTGGAAAAATAGGTCTTCTTTCTGCCTTTAAAAAATGTTCCCAGTCCCTCCCTTTTCTTCTCTAAAGCAACTATTTCTTTTTGTTTGTTATGTTTTGTGTTTTTGGCAATACCCAGAAGTGCTCAGAGCTCCCTGCTGGCTCAGTGCTTAGGGATCACTCACTCCTGGCAGACTTGGGGGACCATCTGGGGTGCCGGGATGGACCCCAGGTGTGCCCAGGTGCAAGGCAAACGCCCTGACTGCTTACTAAAGCTCTGTTTTCCAAAGCGGCTCTTGCTGTCAGTGGCTTGTGAATTCTCAAAGGAAACCGTCTGTCGGCATGTGTGTGTATGTGTGTATGTATGTGCGTATATCTACACACACAGTCAGGTCTGTGTGTATGTGTCTGCGTTTTCACGAAGGGCACATATTCATCACTCTGTTAGTTCCCTGTGGTTTCTATTTAATTCTTACACTCAGAGGTTCCTAGCAATACATTCATGTATAGTTTTATACCCTGGCATTTTATTGAGTGACTCTACCGATACTTAGTTCATTGATCGGCTCCTCCAAGACCCCGAGGTTGCTTCCCTTCTTCTATTGCATTTGGCTCGGGGTTGGGCTCTTACTCCCCCACCGCTACCAGCAGGGTCCTCGGAGACTTGTCCGTGGGGGAGGGCTCGCGTCTAGACTCCAGACCGTCTTCTAGGGAAACAAAGCGCTTGGTTCGCCCCAGAGGAGCACAGCAGAGCGCCCGCCCCGCCCCTCCACAATACAGTGTCTCCCCATGAATAATGAAGTGGTGCTGAGTCCCGGGGGGCTGGTGTGTGCGCAGGAAAGCCCCGTGCTGTCTGCCGAGCTGCCTCCCCTTCTGCCTAGTCTTTCCAGTGTCTCAGGAAATTCTGGTTTTATTTATTCGGGGGAAGGGGTTGGACTACACCCAGTGGTGCTTGGGGACCACTCCTGACTCTGTGTTTGGGGGTCACTCCCGGTGGTACCAGGGCCAGCCACGTGCAAGGCAGTGCCTTTGCCCCTCCAGCTAATAATGGAATTCTCGATATCCCGTACTTTGGCCCTCAACTGTGCCACCTCCTTGGTTGTTTTATCATCACTGGGAATCACGTTAAATGTGTGTGTGTATGTGTGTGAGTGTGTGTGAGTGAGTGTGTGTGTGTGTGTATGTGTGTGTGTGTGTGTTGGAGAGCACAGGCCTCTGAGTCAGTTGTCCGGAATTAGCAACTCAGCTCTTCCCCTTTGGTTCCTTGTAGTTTCCTTTTCTTTGTTTGGTTTGGGGGCCACAGACAGCGGTGCTCAGGGGCTGCTCCTGTCTCTGCACCCCGGGATCACTCCTGGTGGTGCTTGGGGGCCATGTGGAGTGCCAGGGCTCAAACCCGGCTCGGCCGTATACCAGGCTGATGCCCCATCGCTCCGGCCCTGATTCCTTTCACTTTCTCTGGGGGGTTTGGGACTTTCCAGGAGACCCCGTTTCTCCAGCTGCACCGTGGAGCCGCCAGTCCCAGTCAGACTGTAGCACTGTGGGCTCACCTACGAGCTGGTGTCACCTGGCTGAGAGGAGTGGCCCTGTGACAGCAAATATTCCCCCTCCCTGCATTGTCTCCTAAACAAGGCAGTGCCTTGCGGTTAAGGTGTTTCCCCAGCCAGGTGCGGTCAGGGCTAGCCGGGCCGCTGGACTTCCGCTCCCCACCCCCACCTGTTAACCTCTCACTGGACCCGTGACCTCATTCACTGGGGGTTGCCGGGGACGATTCCATGGAGAGCCTGGGGAAACTGGGGAAATTAGGCGCAGCCTTTGCCCTGGTGATGAGCACCTCCCGCTTTCCCGCTGCCCCCTCAGCCTGACGCCTTCCCTGACGGCTGCCCGCGGAGGGCAAAGGTCTCTGGGATGAAAGGAAGCTGGGTACCTCTCTGACAGTGTTGAATCAACACTTTTCAGTGTCTAAAGGGATTCTGGTTTTTCTTTGGGGGGGGGGGAGGAAGGCAGAGGGCTGGATCCCACCTACTGGTGCTTGGGAGCTACTCCTGACTATGTGCTCGGGGTCACTCCCGGTGACAGAGGTCTGCATCTGCTCCAGCACTGCTCTCTGGAAACTGGGACTTCCCTGAATTTGCCTTAAATCCACTATCCCAGCCTCCAGTTGTGAAGCAGCCACACAGTGATTTTGAGTGTTCTAACCCCATCCTAGGAAATTTTTTTTTTCTTTTTGGGTCACACCTGGCGATGCACAGGGGTTACTCCTGGCTCTGCACTCAGGAATTACTCCTGGCGGTGCTCAGGGGACCATATGGGATGCTGGGATTTGAACCCGGGTCGGCCGCATGCAACGCAAACGCCTTACCTGCTGTGCTATTGCTCCAGTCCCCCTAGGGAATTATTTGAAATATATCACTGTATCACTGTCATCCCGTTATTTGTCAATTTACTTGAGTGGGCACCAGTAATGTCTCTATTCCTCCCAGCCTCTCCTGACTCATCTTTCTCAACAATTGGAGGCTCTTTCAGGGTCAGGGGAATGAGACCTATCGTTACTGTTTCGGGCATATTGAATACGTCACGGGTAGCTTGCCATTTGAAATATGAGCTACTTTTAGATAAAAGCGACTTTTTGGGATTTTGTTTTTGTTTTTGTTTTTTTGGACCACATGCAATGATGCTCAGGGGTTACTCCTGCCTCGGTGCTCAGGAATCATACCTGGCAGTGCTTGGGTTTCCAGGGATCAAACCCGAGCCTGCTATGTGCAAGGCAAATGCCCTACCCTCTGGACCATCGCTCCTGCCCCCAAACAGGAATTTTTTTGGGGGGAGGGTCAAGTTTGGTTTTGTTGTTATTTAGTCCATTTATTTCAGATAATTTATGAGGCCATGATCAAAGGCTTCTTTTTTTAAATTTTTTTATTTTTATTTTTTTTTAATTTTTATTAAATCACCATGTGGAAAGTTACAAAGTTCTCAGGTTTATATGTCAGTTATACAATATTCAAACACCCATCCCTTCACCAGTGCCCATATTCCACCACCAGAAACCCCAGTATACCCCTCGCCCCCACCCCCTACCCCCTACTGTATAACTAATGAATTTCACTTCATTTTTTCTTTACCTTGATTACATTCCATAATTCAACACAAAACTCACTATAGTTGACATAACTCTCTCTCTCTCTCTCTTTTTTTTTTCTTTTTCCTTTTCCCTTTTTTTTTTTTCTTTTTCCCCCTCATCCCCCTTCCTGCGCCTCAGATAGTATGGTGTACGCCACGCCGTGTCGGCCAGCGTGGGGCTTTTGCTTAGTTCACAGTCCAAAGGTGGCTGCTACATTAAAAACCTTCAATATTTTCAACAAAAAACTTACTGTTATTATTTGGAGTTTCCCCCCCAAGTCAGACCTGTTCAAATGGAACCGATTCTCATTGCTGACAATTATAAATGTTAAGTCCGCAGCAACGTCCGCGCGGTTTTGGATTTCTGTATAAAGTCCAGGGAAAATTCTGCCAGAAATTACATAGCCCAGCTCACAGTCCCAGTGCATTGCTGTAAGAAGTCTCTGAATTCAAAGTCTTTAGGCGCAGAGGGTCCAATTCGCGCTCAGCGGCTCCGGGTTTATCTGGGCCGAGGGCGTGCCGGTTATGCCCCCTTCCCATGAGTTCCTGGGAGCCCCCAAAGTAAAATCCGAATACCTGTGGGTCTGGAGTCACAGAAGATGGCGCCTGCCACATGGGTGCCGCCAGCCCGCCGCTTTCCGTGCAGGAAGACAGGGTGGGGAGGAAAAAAAAAATCCACCCCCGGCAGCACCGAGTTGTAGCCCAGTTTGGTGTCCCAGTGCATCGCTCTCGGGTGCTGCGCTGGATGCCCGAATGTGTTACATCTTTGGAATCAAAGTCTTTAGGCGCAGAGGGTCCGATCAAAGGCTTCTTAACTAGGCTTCTCTTATTGTTGTTGTATTAGGTCACACCCAGGGTGCACTCCTGGTTCTGTGCTCAGGGGTCCCTCCAGGCAGGGCTCAGGGACCAAATGGCATGCTGGGAATTGAACCTGGGCAGCCGCGTGCAAGGCAAGTGCTCTGCCCACTGCCCTGCTGCTCCTGCCTCAGCACCAGGCTTCTTGCTGCCATCCCGATGGTCCCCAGACAAACTTTCAAGAAAAGAGTTGCCCGCAGACAGGCTGGCCACATACAGCTTCTTTTTTTTTTCCATTTTGGGTCACACCTGGCGATGCACAGGGTTTACTCCTGGCTCTGCACTCAGGAATTACCCCGGGCGGTGCTGGGGGACCCTATGGGATGCTGGGAATCGAACCCGGCTCGGCTGCGTGCAAGGCAAACTCCTTACCCACTGTGCTATCGCTCCAGCCCCACGTGTGGCTTCTGTGTTTGAACGCCGTGACCGTGTGGCTGCATGGCTAGTGATGGTGATGGCTTTCCATCCTGCTCACCAGACACACAGCCTCTCTCTCCAACAAATTCAGCAAACGAGCCTGTGTTCCCTCCTGACCCGCCTCAAATGGGACTGACAGCCACTGAACAACTTCAGCGAGGGTCGGATGGAATGGTCCATAGTCGGTCCCATGCAGGGCAGGCACCGAAGCCCCCATCTCTCGGCACCTCTTCTTTGTATTATTATTATTATTTTTTTGTGGTGGGAAGGCACAGCGGCCTGTCTTTGTGCTCAGAGGCTGCTCCTGCCAGTACTCGATGATCCTGGGGTGCTGGGGATTAAACCGGAGTCAATGCAGGCAAGGCAAGAGCCTTAACCCCTGTACTGTCTCCTCAGCCCAAGATCCCAGACGTCTGTTGTTTGTTTGGGGGGCCACATGTGGCAGTGCTCAGGGCTTTACTCTTGGGTCTGTGTTTTGGGACCACGCCTGGCAGTGCTAGGGGAACCCTAGTGCTGGGGATGGGGTTGGGGTTGGCTGTATGCCAGGCAACATCTTCACCCCTGGACTCTCTCTCCAGCCCAAAGAGTCTCTGGACCCAGATCCAGTTGTGTCTGGTTTGCCTGTCTAGTGGGGTACGTGGGGACCTCTTCTGCCACTTGCCACTTGTGTGGGGTGTCCTGTCCGGAAGTCTCACTTCTGAGGTCAGGGCAGGGCTTGACCCTTGTTCCCATAAGGTTTCAGTAAAAGGCCCGTCTCCTGGGTGAGATGCTAAAGCCTCGGGTCTGGGAGTCACCCCCCCGGGAGCTGTGGAAGCAAATGTACCGGTATCGACTCCCTGGCTCTTACAGACCCCTTCTGATCTCTAGACGGGGGCGTTGGTTCCTTCGTGCCTCCCTGAGTTCCTCTCCTCTGGGAAAAGGAAGGAACACGGATAACATCCCCGAGCCACAAATAGATGATTGATCTGGGCTGTTTCCTTTGCCCGGCTAATGGACACCTGGCGGAGGTGGGCGAAGCTATTCTGCACCGCTCAAGGCTCCTAGGAGACTGTTGTCTGGGTGGCCCCACCCCGGGGCCTGGGTCCAGGAGGGGGACGACAGCTCGTGCTCCGGAGCTGGATGCTGGCGGCCCAGCTCGCTTCCGTGGCTGCCATGACCATGGACTCTGATGCCCTTGTGGGAAGCATCAGAGCAACTCTGTGTTCGATCATGAGCAACTCTGGGTTCGATCTCGAGCCCTGAAATGGCTCTTAATTAGTGGTCTGGATCTAACTCAGCTTGCAAAGCTTCTCCCTTTTCAGTGGGTTTTAGTCCCCCCTTTCCCTGTAGCTCACATCCGCTGTTTTAACTTTTTCTTCTTTTTCCGGTCCTCATCCAGCAGTGCTCGGGGCTTCCTCCTGCCCGTGGGCATGGGGGTCAGTGCCGGCAGGGCCGGTGCTCCCTGAGCTGGACTGCGCCCAGGCTGGCTGCTTGCAAAGGCCGGCGAGCTCCTTCCTCTGCTGTTCCAGGCCTCGGGTCTGCTTTTGTCTCTGTTCTGAGTGACTGTTAACCTCCTTCTCTGTACATCTTGGCTGTGTCTTCCCAGGCGTTATCCATACCCCCGAGAAAGCGCTCACCCCTTAAGGCGGCTGACCTAGTGGCTCTGCCTGTTCCTGTCTCTGTCCTGGGTTGCACCCTTTGGAAGCCTTGAGTCCCTCTGCAACCTTGTCTTCTTCTCCCGTTTCTGGTGCCGCCGAGGGGAGGAGGGCCAGGGCGCCCTGGGAACGGGTCAGCGGGTTGATCCCTCTCTCCTCCTCCATGAAAGGTGTCCCGGCATCTGCTCCGGCCCCTGCTGGGCGTGGGCCTGGCGCTGCAGCACCAGGTACGCGAGCTCGCCACGTTGCTTCATCGGAAAGACCTGGAGCTCCGGGACTACCAGGAGAGCGGGGCCACGCTGAGCCGAGGTGAGCACCGCCCCCCAACCCCCACCCGAGGGAAAGGGCTTCCCCAGTGAGGGCGCCGGGCACTGGCCAGGTGCCGGACACTGGGGGTTCAGAGACCGAAACTTCTCCCTGCCTTGAGCACCTGGCTGGTGTCCACACGGTGGGGGGGGGGTAGAAGATGTCTCTTGAGTCCAGACACCCCCTCCTGGCCCTCCCTCCCCCCTGCAAACCCCAGTAATGGCCAGGACAGGCTGGAATGGGGCCAGTAGTGGTCAGTGTGGTGTGAGGGCTGCAGGGATTCTTGTGCTCCGTGAAAGCCACCGAGCTCCAATGTCCAACGTCAGTCCGACCTTTCCCTCTGTGTGGGAAGACTGGGAGGAGCGCGTGGTCCCCCAGGCCTGCCCTTGGTTGCCCGTCACCCCCTCTTCCTGTTGTTAGCCCATAAACTCCTGTTCTCCCCGATTGTTTGTTTGTTTGGGGGCCACACTGGGCCATCCTCAGGGGCTTTTGCAGGCTCTCTGGTCAGGGAATCACTCCTGCTGGTCTCGGGACACCATCCGGGGTGTTGGGGATTGAACTCGCCCAGGTGCAAGGCAAGCGCCCTCTCCGCTGTGTGCTGGCTCCGGCCCTGTCCACAAGCCCTGGGCCCTTCTTTCCCCACTGGGTGAGGGGTCCCTGGGCGCTTATTTCTCCCTTTCTCCCAAAGACATACGCAGCTCTGTCCCCTTTCCTTCTGGTAGGTCTGAGGCTCATCCTAAAAGCTCACATGTCTTTGTTTGGGGGGGATCGAGCAGCGAGGGGGGATGTGGGCCACGCCCAGGGAGGTGCAGGGGCTCTTCGTGGCTCTGTGCTCAGGAGTGATTCTTGGTGGTGCTCAGGGCACTGTAAGCGGAGCCAGGTTCAAACTGGGGTTGGTCGCCCGCAAGGTCAGCACCTACCGGCTGTGCCGTTCGCCCAGTCCAAGAACTCAGATTTTTTTTTCCTTCTCATCCTTCCTATTACAGATCGGCTGAAGACGGAGCCGTTTGAGGAAAACTCCTTCTTGGAACAATTTATGGCAGAGGTAGTGTGTGTGTGTGTGTGTGTGTGTGTGTGTGTGTGTGTGTGTGTGTGTGCGCGCCCCCGCACGACTTCCTTTCTGCTCACGCACTTTTACTTCCTCTCCCCAGCCGCTGGGGTGTGGACTTGCTGCTAGAGCGTGCCAGGTTGTTGGCATGGTGCCTGAGCCCCCTTGCTCAGGGAGACGGGGGCCCATGTGTGGGAAGTCTCACGCCTGAGAAGGACGGAAGGAGCGGGGGTGGGCACGCAGATAGACGGCGGGGGCAGGCTGGTTAGCTTCGGCCAGCCGTCTCCGTTGACCTGCCTTGGGGTGACATCCAGAACTCTCTAGCCTCGGGGGGGCTGGGTTCACCAGTCAGGAGCGAGTCCTCACTCTGGCCGGTGGAGCCGGGTCCCATCTTGTCCGGGTCCCCTCCGCAGCCTGCAGCCGGGGATGGCGGCACGCGCGGGGCCGGCTGCTTGCGCACCATCCTGCGGGCACGGTGGAAAATCACAGTGTTTATCCAGGGAGACTGGCAAGGGAATGAATGGGGAGCCGGTAATTGTGACCTGTCAGAAGCCTCTGCCCGGGTTTTCCTTCTAAGGATTGAACTTGGCCAAAAGAAACAGCAATTAAATGCCAAACGGGGAATATTAATAATAGTGACCTTTGACAATACCAGTCAATATTGATCTTCTCTTTCTCTGCCTCTTCTCGTTGGCCGTCAGGGCGTGCCTGAGGGGTATCGCCCTCTTCCCTCCTCCTGCCGAGCTCCCCCAGTCGACCCTGCATTTACGTCAGGAAGCGGCGCTGTCAGGATACCGTGTGATGTGCTGGGGGGAGAGAGCGCGCGAGAGTGCAGGGGTTAGGGCACTTGCCTGACGCATGGCCGGCCCTGTTTTGGATCCACAGCTGCCGCATAGGGTCCCCCAAGCCCCTCCCAGAGTGAGCCTTGAGCACGGAGCCAGGTAGAAGCCCTGAGCGCGGCCAGGGGTGGCCCCCAAACAAACAAGAAATATTAAAAAAAGAAAGCCGTCTGATCTACTATTTGTCCTTCTTTCTGCTTAT
Organism: Sorex araneus; assembly: GCF_027595985.1. Classification (NCBI taxonomy): domain Eukaryota; kingdom Metazoa; phylum Chordata; class Mammalia; order Eulipotyphla; family Soricidae; genus Sorex; species Sorex araneus. The sequence continues at coordinate 252,064,100 of NC_073313.1, read as the reverse complement.
TTTCCTGGCTAATTTGTAAACTTCTTGCGGACAGACAGGGTCTGGGCTCCAGCTTCCATTGAACCCGAAAATAGCACTTGTTTGCAGCCTGGGGCCTCGAGCAAGCATGCATCGTGCGGAAACTCCCTGCTCTGCCTCTGACGGTGGGCCGGGCCATGTCACCCCGTGAGAATCGGGGTCTGAGCACTAAGAGCAAAATGGGATTTGAGAGGCTGGAGAAGCAGCCCCGGTGCTTGGAGCTACCTTGGCGCCCAGGGGCTGCTGAGTGCCTGAGTACCACGGGGAGTGGCCCCTGGCTCCTTGAGCGCCCCTGGGGGTGGCCGTTATGAAAAATAAAAATGAAGTTGCGTGGACGGCTCTGTTCACAGCAGAGGCAGTCGGGACCCGGGAGGGCGGTGTTTGTTCTAAATTCTGGCTGCGAGTTCCAGGTCCTTACGGGGAACCTCAGCTCAGCCGGTGGGAGAGGGAAGCTCTTGGCCGTCTTGGCCTCTGGACTCTCCAGCCCTGTGACGGGTTTGGTTGTGAAGAAGCAGGCTTCCTCGGGGGGGAAGAAGGACCGAGGACTTGTGGACAGAGCTGGGAACAATAGCACAGCGGGGTGGGGGGGGTCTCTTGCCTTGCACCCAGTCAACCTGGGTTCGATACCCAGCACCCCAGAGGGTGTCCTGAGACCACATGGGGTGATCTCTGAGCCCACAGCCTGCAAAAGCCCCTGTATAAACACTGTGATTTTCCACCATGCCCACAAGACAGACAGTGAGCAAGTGGCCGGCCTGCGGATGCCACCGTCCCCAGCTGCAGGATGCGGACGGGACCCGGGCAGATGGGGTCCCGTGCCACCGCTCAGGTGGGCTGAGAGTGTCAGGCCAGTTCCCTGCCTCTGCTCCTTAGTGAAATCGTACAAAACTTCTTTGTTTGGGGGCCACACCCAGTGGTGTGTGTGTGTGTGTGTGTGTGCGGGGATTACTCCCGACTGTGTGCTCAGGGGAACGTGTGGTGCCAGGGATCAAACCCGCCCCTTCTGCTTGCCACGTCTGAGCTCCAGCTCACTGCGCCCTCCCCACCCCCCACAGCCTTTATTCTCAGCCCAGCAGAGGACCTACCCGGCTTGGTTTCTGGGCATTAAAGGGGAAAAAAAAAAAGCGCTTTATGCCTTAGCCAAATAGAATGACTTTGGATTGCCCCGCCAAGAGTTCTAATCTCGGTCTCCTCACGTACCTTGTTCCCCGGGTTGAACGTGCCTGATGTCCTTGCCTTACTGGCCTTGTAAACTTCGATTACTCTCGTAAACGCCAGTTCAGCTCCGTGGAACGGCTCTCCTTGTAAAGATAATTCTTCTTCCTTAGGCCTCTAGCACTTTGCTTCGTGACTGCTTGACCACTCTCTGTACTTTACTGTTTGCTGATCTTCGGATTCTTTGAGGGAAAGGGTCGTGTTGAGTGTATTTCTTTTATTGTCGTGGGGGTGGGGGGTGGAGGTGCTTGGGCCACACCCAACAGTGCTCAGGGGCTGTTCCTGGCTCTGTGCTCAGAAGTGTCCCCTAGGGGTGATGTGAGGACTGTAGGTGGTGCTGGGGGTTCGAACTGGAGTTGGTGGGATACAAGGACTTGCCCTAACTCCTGTACTTTCTGGCCGCCCGGATGCATTTCTCTCTCTCTCTTCCTTCCTTTCTTCCTTTTCTTCCTTTCTTTCTTCCTTCCTTCTTTTCTTTCTTTCTTTCTTTCTTTCTTTCTTTCTTTCTTTCTTTCTTTCTTTCTTTCTTTCTTTCTTTCTTTCTTTCTCTCTCTCTCTTTCTTTCTTTCTTTCTTTCTCTTTCTTTCTTTCTTTCTTTCTTTCTTTCTTTCTTTCTTTCTTTCTTTCTTTCTTTCTTTCTTTCTTTCTTTCTTTCTTTTTCTCTCTCTCTTTCTTTTTTCTCTCTCTCTTTCTTTCTTTCTTTTTTTTTTTTTGCTTTTTGGGTCACACCTGGCAATGTACAGGGGTTATTCCTGGCTCATGCACTCAGGAATTACTCCTGGCGGTGCTCGGGGGACCATATGGGATGCTGGGATTCGAACCCGGGTCGGCCGTGTGCAAGGCAAACGCACTACCCGCTGTGCTATCACTCCAGCCCCTCTTTCTTACTTTCTTTCTTCTTTTTTATTTGAATCACTGTGAGATAGACCCTTACAAAGCTGTTCATGATTAGATTTCAGTCATACAATATTCCAGCACCCATCCCTCCACCAGTGTACATTTCCCAGCACCAGTGACCAGCAGGTCCATTCCCCTACCCCCTGCCTGCCTCTATGGCAGGTGCTTATCTTCTCTCTCTCTCTTTCTCTTTATCTCCCTCTCTGTCTCTCTCTCTCTCATTTCCATTTCTCTCTCTCCTTTTGTGCATTGTGGTTTGCAATATTGGTACTGAAAGGTTATCAAGAATATCCTTTTACGAGTCTGGAGCGATAGCACAGCAGGTGGGGCATTTGCCTTGCACGTGGCCAACCCGGGTTCTATCTCCAGCATCCTGTATGGTCCCCCAGCATTGCCAGGAGTAATTCCTGAGTGCAGAGCAGTGACCCTGTGCATTGATGGGTGTGACCCGAAAAACAAAAAGCAAAAAAAAAAAAAGAAAAAAAAAAGAAGAACATCCCTTTACCTGCTTTTCCAGCGTGACCATTCCCTGCTATTATTGTCTTACTGGCCTCTTCTCTATCTTACCTGCCCTCCACACACAAATGCTTGTGGTTAGTTCCAGCCATTGACCAGTCCTCGAGCCCCTGTTTTCCCTGGCCATGGATATTATTCTTCTACATATATATACATATATATATTTTATATACCACAAATGAATGCAGCCATTCTCTATCCTCCCCTTTCCATCTGACTCATCTCACTCAACATGGTCCTCTCCATGTCCATCCATCTATAGGCAAATTTCATGACTTCGCTTTTCCTAACAGCTGCATAGTATTCCACTAGGTAGATGTGCCATAGTTTCTTTACGTGGATACATTTCTGAACCCCAGCCCTGAGCGTAGTATCTCAAAGTAGCGGATTGTGCACAAGCATGTGTCACCTTAATGTCAATAGATGCTCTGGGGAGGTTGTGAAAGTCCTGGCAGTGTGACCCGGGGTGACAGTCATCGGAGCTGATTACATGCCAAAGCAAGCGTGGTAGAGCTAGTTAGACTCTGCTTGGGGTCTGCAGTACGTCTCCTGGGTATTTTGCTGCTTTTGAAGCAATTCCTTCTCTACAGCCTCTGTTTTTTCCTCGGCAAAACCAGAGATGCATCTCATGTGCTGCGGGGCAGGGACCCGGGTGCTGCACAACCAGCCACTTGGGGAGTACTGGTCCTCTCAGTTCCCGGGTGGGGTCACACCCGAGCCACACGGATCTGCAGAATTCTGCTCTGACCCGGAAGGAAGGGAGCGTTGGGGAGGGGGCCTGATCTGTGTCCCTGATGAAAGGATCAACCTCACGTGGCCGCCTGTCTCCTCAGGAGGACGAAGCCCTGTGGCTGCCGGTGTGGGGCAGACATTTGCATTTCTGGGGTCCCCCCCCATACGCCTCCTGCCCATGCACGCTTTGACTCATCTGAGGTGACCCCGGTCTTGTTTGCTACTTTAACTAGTGGTGGGGCTGGAGGGATAGCACAGCAGGTAGGGTGTTTGCCTTGCACGTGGCCGACCCGGGTTCGATTCCCAGCATCCCATATGGTCCCCTGAGCACTGTCAGGGGTAATTCCTGAGTGCAGAGCCAGGAGTAACCCCTGTGTATCACCAGGTGTGACCCAAAAAGCAAAAAAAAAAAAAAAAAACCCAAAACCAAAAAAAAAACCAAATGGTGGGCACCGATTAGGGGACAGTTAAGGTCTGGGCAGGGTTGGGTGGGCCTAGTGACCTCTGGGGTCCCTGCACTGTCCTCTGCATGTCCCCCCGGGACTCGGACAGTTTCCTGCCAGGCCCTCAGAATGTCTTCTGGCCATAGCATCTTTTTTGGTTATTCTGCCCGCCTGGGGTCCTGCAAACAGGACACGGGAGGGTCAGGGGGTCACCCGAGACTGAGCTGAAAGGATGTGCCTTCAAAATAAGCAGCCCAGGAAAATAAATAAACCAGGGCAGAGAGCGGGGTGGCGGGGCGGGGGGATGTGTGCGGGGGCGCCGGAGTCAGGGGACACTGTGGTCCCACCCGGGGTTCTTCCTGCTTCTCCTTGGGGGTGGTGGCTAGGCAAGGGGCCCAGAGATGGGGCCCAGGGTGTGGGGGGCAGCTGCCGCAGGGCTGAATTGGGGTGGTGTCCACTTGGTCCTCCCACCCCCCTCCCTGGAGCAGTCTTGAATTTCTTATTTCTGGGTGCCCAGGTGGGGAGGCTGGTGGTGGTCTGACTCCCACGGGGAGCCATGGCAGTGACCAGCGGGCTGGAAGTGAGGTGGGGGCACGGCTGCCTCCAGGGCCACCGCCCCCAGAGGGAGCCTTTCCTGGGGGCAACCTTTGGGAATGGAAACCGAGTCTCAGGGCTGGAGGAAGTGCCTTCGAAAAGGGGGCCGATGGCAAGAGTACACAGACAGTACCCGAACCCCTCCCCCCCAGGCTGGTCCCCGGGAACCCGCCCCTCCCCCGCCTGGCCGCCCTCCCTCCCTCCATCTGGTTGCCATCAGGCCCTGTGGCCACTGGCGCACTCGCCCCTTATTTATTTATCCCAGCGTAATGGGGTGCGGAGGGAGCTGGCCTCGGGCTGGCATTCCGGGCCTTGCCAACGAGCCACAGGCGGTTTTCTTGGGTGTGTGAGTCACTGGGGCCGCACGCTGCTCCAACCAGCTGAGGCCAGGCGCAGGGACAGCGGGCGGCTCCCCCCCTCGCCCCAGAGCCCCGCCCTCTGCAGCTGGCGGCCGCGGGCCAGGACTCAGCCCCAGAGGCGAGGGGCGGTGGTGGTGGTGGCGGCGAGGAGCAGGAGCGGGGAGCGGGGGGGGGGGGGGGGTTGCGTGGAATCGGCACGGGCGGGAGCCTCAGAGAGAGGGGGGTGGACAGCTCCCTCCTGCACTTTGGGCTTGGTTTCTGTTTGGGGGGGCCATACCTGGCAGTGCTCCCATTACATAAGCCTGGCTCTGCGCTCAGGAATCACCCCTGGCAGTGCTCGGGATGCCGGGGATCGAACCCAGGTTGGCCGCACGCAAGCAAGGCAGGGCAAGGTGAGCGCCCTCCGCGCTGCGCTGGGCTGTGCTCACAGAGGAGCGCCCCGGCGGTCCCCGTGCCACCCTGGGCTCCTCCGGCCCTTCCTCCGGACCTCTTCGTGCGGGTCTTTCGGTGCCAGGGCCGTGTGTGTGAGCGACTGCAGCGGACGTAGATTTGACTCAGCGCCCTGAGTGCGGCCGTGGCCTTGGCGTCCTGTCGCCTTGGGGTTTCCGCCCTCACGCCTGCCTGCGAGCAGCTGCTGAAGGGTCTCACTGCCTCAGAGAGGAAGCGGGAGGGGCGGGCAGAGGCTCCCGGGAAGATGGGGTGTCCTTTCCCCCGAGGACCGCCGCTGTCCTCTTGCAGGGCCCGCGGCACCTCTCGCGGCCCTGGGCTGGTTCGTGGCCCTGCTCTGTCCCTTCAGTGTCAGGGCCAGCAGGCCATGTCTGTGACCTTTCACCTTTCACCCTCCTTCCCTCGGGCTGACGCCCTTTCCACACTCACTTCTGTCCCCCTCTCTGGCCTCCTCTGCTATGTTTGGGGCCTTTTGTTTGTTTGTTTCTGCTTGTGCTGTGTTTTTTGGGGAGGGGGGGTGCCCCAGGGATCAAGCCCAGGTCTCCTACATGCTAGGCAGGTGCTTTATGCCCGAGTCACAGTGCTAGTCCTCAGGGGCTATATTTGTTTTTGCATATTGGATCTTTTCCTCTGAATAACCCACCCACAACACCTTAGACATGCCTAACAATTAATCATCGGGCCAGAGAGGGAGTACGGGGCCTGGAGTGATAGCACAGTGGGGAGGGCGTTTGCCTTGCATGCGGCCAACCTTGGTTCAATCCTCGGCGTCCCAAATGGTCCCCCGAGCACTGCCAGGAATGATTCCTGACTGCAGAGCCAAGGCCACACCCCGAGCATTGCTGGGTGTGACCCAATGCTTTGTATGCATGTAGCTGACTGGGTTCTGTCCCTGGCACTGTAGGGTCCCCTGAGCAGTGCCAGGCATGTGATCCCTGCCAGGAGTGGTCCCTGAGTGCAGAGCCATGAACGAGCCCCGAGCACTGCTGGCTGTGACCTAAAAACACAAACCAGACCAAATCGACCAACAAACAAACCCAACCCCAAGAAACCAACAATGAACTGTTGCTTGCCCCGAACCTCTCTCGCCATCCTTTCCTTCGGAGCTTCCGAGCTGGAGCCGTTCTCTTTCCCTCCATCTCCCATCTCAGTCCTTCCTTTCAGAGTCCAGCTTCTCCGCTCCACGTTCTTGGGTTTGTTCTCATTTTGGGGCCACACCTGGTGATGCTCAGGGCTTACTCCTGGCTCTGCACTTCAGAGGTCACCCTAGGTGGGGTTCGGGGGGAACAAACGGGGCGCCAGGGATTAAACCCGGCCAAGTGCCCTGCCTGCTGTCCTAATTGCTTCGGCTCAGGAAACCTTCTTTCACTTGCTCCATCCCCAACCCTCTCAGTGTCACATCTGTGCCGTCCGTCCTTCTGTCACCTCCTCGGCGAGATCAGCAAATCCTCTTGTTCCCGCTTCCAGAATGCCCCCGGGGGCTGCCCGCCTGTGCTCTCTTGCCCGTTCTCTGCCAGGCCAGGGGGTCTTGGGGAAGATCAGGACTTTCCCTGCTCCCGGCTGGTCACTGGCTTCACGAGAGCACTTGTCGAGGGAGGGCGCAAGGCCTGCCAGCCTGCGTGACCTTGGCCTCACCGCCAGTGTCTCCCCTGCACTCTGTATCGCCGGCCTTTCCTCGACGCCTCACACCCTTGCGGCAGCCCTGGCGTGGCTGGCTCCAGCCTGCCAGGCTGCCGCCCTGTGGCCCCTGGTGGCCGGGGAGCGCGTTATCTCGGAACTTAGTGACTTCCAGCCTCGACTCGTGTCTCCGCCGGGGTTTGCGAGTCCGGGACCTGGAAGCTGCCGGGCTGGGAGACGTGGCTCCGGGCTTCTCCGGAACTCGCAGGCAGAGTGGACACAGCGAGGCTGCCGGGCTGACTGACCTCCCCGGCCTCCTCGGGAGCTGGTTGGCAGGAGGTGCCGTGTCCCCGCCACTCCCCTTCTGTGGCCTTGGTTTCCGCCAGAAGCAGGGAGTTCAAGGACGGCCCGAGAGGCCGAGACTGGTTCCCCGTTGGAAGCCTTGGTCCCTGCCTGACCTCTGAGAGGTGACAGTCCATCGCGTCGATCTTTCCTTTCTGTTGTTCTTTTTTTTTTTTTTTTTTTTGCTTTTTGGGTCACACCCGGCGATGCTCAGGGGTTACTCCTGGCTCTGCACTCAGGAATTTCTCCTAGCGGTGCTCAGGGGACCATATGGGATGCTGGGGATTGAACCTGGGTCGGCCGCATGCAAGGCAAACGCCCTACCCACTGTGCTATCGCTCCGGCCCCCTTACTGTTGTTCTTGTTGTGATGAGTGGAGTGACACGAGTGCTCGGCGGGGCGTGAGCTGGGAAGAAGCATCCGGCCAAGGGGCTCTGCCGTTTTACTTTGCACTTAGAGTGTTTTGTTGTTGGGGTACACCAGAAGTGTACCTTGGCTCTGTCTCAGGGAACACTCCTGGCAGGCTCAGAGGATCTTATGGGGTGCTGGGGATTGAACCCAGATTGGCTGTGTGCTAGGTAGGGGCCTTACCCGCGGCGCTGTCTCTCTGACGCCCAAAAGTTCCACTTCTTTTTTTAGGGGGGCCACACCCAGTGATGCTCAGGGTTTACTCCTGGCTTGGCACTCAGGAGTCACTCCTGGTGGTCGTCAGGGGTTGCCAGGGATTAAACCAGGCCGGCCACATGCAATGCCGGTACCCTTCTCACTGTACTATCTCTCCAACCCTGAAGCTCTATGATTATTTTTTGTGGGGGAGGTGTTTGGTTCCACACCCAGCGATGATCAGGGGTTACTCCTGGCTCTGCACTCAGGATTCACTCCTGGTGGTGCTCCGGGGACCATATGGGATGCCGGGGATGGAAGCCAGGTCGGCCGCGCTCAAGGCGAGTGCCCTACCCTCTCTACTACCTCTCTGGTCCTGCCGTCTTCCGTTGACGCTTTGTTGTTTTGAGTCTGTCCCAATTGTGGGGTGAAGTGGAACCCTAGAATGTCTTGTTTCGGTTTGGTTTCGGGGCCTCACCAGGAGGTCCTCAGTCGGTTCCGCTGGTACTGGTTGGGTTTTTTGTTTTTCTTTTTTCTTTTTTGGGGTCATACCTGGTGATGCTCAGGGTTTATTCCCGGCTCTGCACTCAGGAATCACTCCTGGTGGTGCTCAGGGGACCCTATGGGATTCTGGAAATAAAACTGGGGCTGACCTTGTGCAAAGCAAACACCCTACCGTTGAACTATCACTCTGGCCCCTGGTACTGAGTTTTGAACTCAGTCCTTCTGCTTGTGAAGCATGTATGTAGCCCTTTGAACGCTCTCCTTGAGTTTCTGTGTGGGGGCGTGGGGGGGGTCCTGGGGATCAAAGGTCGGGCCTCATAGTTTCGAGACATGTGCTACCACTGTGCTTTCTCCTCCAGTCCCAAAACATGACTTTTTTTTTTTAATTTGGGGGATCCGAGGAACCGATCCCCACCCCCACCTCTTCTTTTCAGAGTCAGAGCAAGAACCCAAGAGAAATCCTGGAAGGAACATGAGTCACAGAGCCGAGAGTCACTCTCCTCAGTCCTCAGCCTTCCCGCCCTCTGGTCCTCCCCTCGGCAGACGGCTGCCGCTCCTCCTGGCCCTGTGATTCATGACGTGGGGAGACACGGTGTGTACACTAGGGCTTTCTTTCTTTTTTTAAATGGGTGTCTTTGGGTCACACCCCATGGGGCTCAGCAGCTATTTCTGGCCCTGTGCTCATGCGTGGCCCCTGGCAGTGGCTTGGGGGTGGGAGGGACCCCCTGTGGGGCTGGGGAATGGAACCAGAACCACAGCCACATGCCGGACTAGTGCTTGACCCCTGCCCTCTTCTCCAGCCCCCAGTTTTTTTTTTCTTTTTGGGTCACACCCGGCAATGTACAAGGGTTACTCCTGGCTCTGCACTCAGGAATTACTCCCGGTGATGCTCGGGGGACCATATGGGATGTTGGGAATTGAACCTGCATTGGCTGCGTGCAAGGCAAACGCCCTCCCCGCTGTGCTATCACTCCAGCCCTGGGAGGTTTTCTTTTTGCTTTTTGCTTTTTGGGTCACACCTGGCGATGCACAGGGGTCACTCCTGGCTCTTCACTCAGGAATTACCCCTGGCGGTGCTCAGGGGACCATATGGGATGCTGGGAATCGAACCCTGGTCGGCCATGTGCAAGGCAAACGCCCTACCCGCTGTGCTATTGCTCCAGCCCCGAGAGGTTTTCTTTTTTTAAAATCACCTTCACGGCCAGTGGATGGAAGAGTAAGTCCTGGTGGCCGAGAATACCTGCCCAGCCCGCATCAGCTCTCTCACCTGGGGCCAGGGAGCCGCCACTTGTTCTCCTGTTTCTGGTGGTGCCCATGCACCTTTGTGGGCTTGGGGGACGCCCTCAGGGCTGATGATGATGGCCGTGCCGTGAAGGGGCTCACAGCGCCAGACAGATGACAGCGGCACCCAGAGTGAGCGGAGGGCTTTGCTGAGGGACGTGGGGAGGGGGTGTTATCGTGGACCTGGCGCTTGGGCAAGAGAAGTAAAGTAAGGGGCAGGGAGACGGGGAAGGGAGAGATAGTCTGAGTAAGCCCTGAGCACAGCTGGGTGTGTCGCCTGCCCCCTCCCCCCAACAAACAAACAAACAACACAACAAGAAACCCGAGTGGGAGAGGATAGACAAAGTGAGCCGGGAAGGACGGTGACAGCAGGAGACCCCGGCTGGGTGCCGCGGGCCTGTCCCGTGGGGCCGAGGGGCCGCTGCTCTCTTGCCAACATTCTTCTTTCTCAGATTTTCATTGTTGTGGCCGTAGTAACAACAACCACCCAAAATTGGCTGCCTGCAAAACCGTGTGTTTCTCCAGGCCCGGCCTGTCCTTCATCCCTTATCACGCGATGCGCACACAGGGACCGGCCCGGGAAGGGGTGCTCCCGCTCCCCGCCTTACTCATCCCTGCTGTGGCTGCGTGTTGGGGCGGGAGCGGGGGCGGGGGGGGGGCTGCTCTGAGCGCTGGCCGCGGCTCGGATGGACGGACGTCTGAAAGCGATCCTGTGGGGAGATCGGGGCCGCCTGCGGTGGGCCCCGGGAGCTGCTGACTGGTGGGGCCGCGGGCAGACTAGGAAACCGGTGGGTGGGGCCCGGCCAGGCCTAATCTGGGGCATATGAAGCGACAGCTTTCCTGATTTAAAACACGCGCCCGCCAGCCATGTGGCGCTGGGAGGAAGGGCCCCCCCGCCCCCGCCTTCCTTCTCCCTCATCTGCTCCGAGCATCGCTGGCTGGGATCCCCGCGGCTCCCACCCCCACCCCCCGCCCTGCTAGCAGGGCCAGAGCCTCGCTGCCCCTGTGCCGAGAATGTGCCAGAAAGCCCTTCCTCTGGTTGCTTCTCGGGCCACAGCAGCCATGCTCAGGGCTTACTCCTGGCTCTGCACCCAGAGATCACGCCTGGCTGTGCTCAGGGGGCCGCAGGGGATGCCCGGGATCCAAGCCGGGTCAGCGGCGAGCAAGGCCAGCGCCCTGCCCACTGGATTATCGCTCCAGCTCCTCTCTCATTTGGTTTCCACCCCCAGTTCGAGAGATCCACTTAGCTGTTCAGAAGTGGTTTGTAGTGACACTAGATCTGTATCCCTCGGTATCACTCAGTATCATTTTGGGACACCTGGCGGCGTGTGTGGCTTGCTGCCAGCTGCAGAGCACATGCTCTGCCCAGCGGACCGGGCAGGCTGCATGGCAACCACCCCACTCTGGCCCCAGCAGTTGGCTCATTTCATGCGAATCTCAGGTTCTTCCCAAGTGGATGACCCGTGGTGCCACCAGAGAGCCCGAGGGCATCCCTAGGGCTGATAGCAGCAGGTGGCCTGCAGCCAGCGAGTTAAAACCTCAGTTTCAAATGGAGAGGGCACCAAGGACTGGTGCCAGCTTTGCCTCATGGACCCCTGGACACTGCTGGGCATGGCCCCCAAAAAGAAAAATAGAAGGCCATGGGGCTGGAGCCATAGCACAGCGGATAGGGTGTTTGCCTTGCACGTGGCCGACCCGGGTTCGATCCCTGGCACCCCATATGGTTCCCCAGGCACCGCCAGGAGTATTTCCTGAGTGCAGAGCCAGGAGTAACCCCTGAGCATTGCTGGATGTGACCCCAAAAAGCAAAATAAAGTGGTTGGGCGTTCGCCTTTCACATGGCCGACCCGAGTTCGATTCCTCCACCCCTCTCAGAGATCCTGGCAAACTACCGAGAGTATCCAGCCTGCGCGGCAGAGCCTGGCGAGCTACATGTGCGTATTTGATATGCCAAAAACAGTAACAGTAAGTCTCTCAATGAGAGATGTTACTGGTGCCCGCTCGAACAAATCGATGAGCAACAGGATGATAATAATAATAATAATAATAATAATAATAATAATAATAGAAGGCCAACAAAACCAAAAAGAGCACGCTGGGGGCCACAGCCCTGCTTCAGAGGGGAGATGGCGTTTGGAAAGCAGAGAGGGCTTGTGGGTGACCTGAAGGTACAGCGAAGGTTTGCTGTGTGGGTCCTTTCTGGGTTTGGCTTTTGGGCCACACATGGCAGTGCTCGGGGCTTACGGCCCGCTGTGCTGTCTCCCTGGCCCGAGGGCTCCAGTCCTCACCTGGCACAGGCAGCCGGTGGCTCCGGGCCTTTCTGTACCAACCGAGACGGCCAGTGCACAGGAGAGAAGCTGTAGGTTGTGTTCCTTCCTTCTCCCTCTCCGCCTCCTCTTCCTCCGCCGCCCCCTCCTTTTTCTCCTCCTCTTCCTTTTTTTCCTCCTCCTCCTTCTCCTCGTCTTCCTCTTCCTCCTCATCTTCTTCCTCCTCCTCCTTCTCTCCCTCTCCAACATTTTCTCCTTCTCCAGCTTTTCTTCTTCCTCCCCCTCCTCCCCCTCCTCTTCCTTCTTTTCCTCCTCCTTAACCTCCTTCTCTCCTTCCTCCTTCTCTTCCTCTTCTCCTTCTCCCCCTCCCCCCCATGCCCAGCAGTGCTGAGAGGCTACCCCGGCTTGGTGCCCGGGGGACCATGCAGTGCGGGTCTCAGAACTGGGACCCTTCCATGGGAAGCCTGCACTCGGCTGTCTGAGCTTCCTGGTCTCTGGGCCACACCTGGCGGTGCCCAGGGCCTGCTCCTGGCACTGCACGCAGGGATCGATCTTGGTGGACTTGGGGGACCAACTGGGGTGCGAGTGATTGACCCAAGTGGGCTTCATGTGAAGCAAGTGCCCTATTCGGCCCTACAGTCAGCTTCCCTTCCCCACCCCCTTCTTTTAATCATCACTGTGAGATACAGTTACAAAGTTGCTCATGGTTGAGTTTCAGTGATACAGTGTTCCAACACTTGTCCCTTCACCAGCGGACACTTCCCACCACCAGTGTCCCAGTTTCCCGCCCCCCTCCCCCCACCCCGCGCCTCTACAGACTGCTGCTATGGCAGACTTCTCTCTCTCTCTCTCTCTCTCTCTCTCTCTCTCTCTCTCTCTCATTTTCCTTTCAGGCACTGGGCTTTGCAGTGCTGTTACTGAAGTGTATCATGCATATCACTTTCCATCCTCTCAGCACTCAATTTTTGTCCAGAGTGATCTATTTCTGACTATCATTGTCATACTCAGCTTTTTGAGCTTTTTGCTCCTTCTCTTCTCTCTCTCTCTCTCTCTCTCTCTCTCTCTCTCTCTTTCTCTCTCTCTCTCTCCCCTCTCTCTCTCCCCTCTCTCTCTTTCACTCTCTCTCCCCCCTCTCTCTCTCCCCCCCTCTCTTTTGGTAGGGGTGTTGGCAGGGGCACCCCTGGCGGTGCTCAGGGCTTACTCCATACGGGATGCTGGGGATCGAACCCTGGTTGGCCGTGTGCAAGGCAGGCGTCCTCCCCACTGAACTCTCTCTGGCCCCTCTTTCTCCCTTCCGAGCTCTGGTTCAGAAGATCAGAGTGTCCCCGTTCTGGTGCGTGGGAAATGCTATGCCGCATTCCTGTGACCCATTTCCCGGCAGCCTGGCACGGGAGGGTTTCTTTTCCTATCTCCCCCGCTGGGCTAATGGACTCTGCCTTAGAGCTGTCTTGCTTCTCGGGCGGCCCCTGCTGGGCGTACCGCAGCGCCTTGGAATCAGGAGCCACACAGGAATGAGAGTTGGAAGGTGAAGACCCTGGCATAAGCGTCACCTGCTGCTCTGGGGACTGAAGGCTTCGGGGCTGGAGAGGTAGCATGGCGCTTGCTTCGAATGTGACTCAGCCTGGATTCAATCCCCGGCACCGCACAGGGTCCCCTGATCCCTGCCGGGAGTGATACCCAGGCTCAGAGCCAGGCTGGGTGTGGCCCCCAAACCCAAACAAACAAAAGCAACAAGCAATGAAGGGAGAGGACAGGAGGGTCCAAGAGCCACCTTTGCCTTCCCCTGACCTCCTGCCGCGGTGGCACTAGCCTCCTGCCTACTCCTAAGCTGCTCTCACAGCCTTCGCTTCTGGGTCCAGCCCTGCCTAGTGAGTCTTGCGGGCAAGTAGGAGAGTCCCCCAGGGCCTGGGGTCCCGTGGAACCAGCTCAGCACCCATGGCGTGGTTGGGGCTGCTGGCTCCCCGCCATCCCAGAGGAGAATGGTCCAGGGACAAATTGCCACAAAGTCTTAGGAAATGGTTTTTCCCCCCCCTCCCTTTGCGGGATCTTTTGGTTTATTTGTTCTCCTATTTAGAAATTTCACCTCACTGTGGGCAGCACTTACTAAGGAGCATTGAAAATAGTAAACGTGGTGGGGTCAAACTGAGAAGTGAAAACTTGCTTTCAACCTTTGAAATAAATGATGGACTTGTGAGGGTGGTTAAACCAGCAGAATTGTGTGTGTGTGCTTATGTTGGTGTGTGTGTATCTATATGCATGTGTTTGTACACACATGTACATTGTGTGCACATGTACAGGTAATGTTCCAAACACAGTAACACATGTATCACCACTCGAGAGGGGAGGAGAGCATTTCATTTGGGGCTCAGATGTGTCTCGTTGGGGTCGGATATTTCTGGGAGATGGTACAAAAGATGGACGTTCACCTCGCATGCAGCTTAAATTTTTGGCTCTGGTGGGCGGGGGGGGGGAGGGCTCACTCCTGAGCACAGAGCCAGGAGTAGCTCTTGAGCACTGATGGGTATGGTCCAAATGTCCCCCCTCATCCCCGCAAAGAGCTGTTTTGGAAGAGGTGATGTGCAGGGATTGTGCGAGCGCCCCGCTGGGGTGCCACTCGGTCCCACCATCTGGGAGGCTCTTCCTCCGTGGGTGGCTTCAGGGCACCCCTTGGAAGTTCCTTGGCTTCTTTTCCTCTCTTCATCTGTTGTTGGCTTTAGGGCTGCACTCGGCTCTGTGCTGGGGGAGCGGATGGGGAGGGGGATCAAGCCTGTGTCTCCTGCACGTGAGACACAGCGACCAGTCCTCTGAGCTGCTTCCTGGGCCTGGTTTCTTAGACTCTGTTTTTTTTTTTTTTTAATTTAATTTTTTTTTCCCAGCCGGGCTCAGGCCTTACTCTTGGCTCTTGTGCTTGGGGAGCACTCCTGAAGGGCTCAGGGGACCTTCTGGGGTGCTGGGGAATGCAGTCTGGGCCAGCTGTGTTGAAGGCAAGTTCCCTACCCACTGTACTATCTCTCCAGCACCCCCCGCCCCTCTTCAACATTTAATTTTAGGCACTGTGATTTCTAATGCTGTGAATGACAAAGTTTCATGCATGTAGTGTTCCAGCCCCGAACCCCCCCCCCGTCTGTTTCCTTCCACTGTTGCTTCAGAGTCCCTCCCCAACACTCCTCACCCCTCACCCCCACCCCCTGCAGCCCTGACTCCCCACCATGGCAAGCTCAGCTCTGTAGACCATTCTCAGGTCCTGTTGCTTGTGGCCATTTGATATTCCTCTGTTATACTTCCTCTCTCCCAATTATGGGGGGATCACGCTGTGCCTGCCCTTCTCCACTGGCTGACCTCACTCAGCACGATCACTGTCATCCCGCTGTTCATCGATTGGCTCGAGCGGGCACCAATAACGTCTCCATTCATCCCAGCCCTGAGATTTTAGCAGCCTCTCCTTACTTGTCTTTCCCAACGGTTGGAGGCTCTTTCAGGGTGAGGGGAATGAGACCTGTTATTGTTACTGTTTTCGGCATATCGAATACGCCACGGGGAGCTTGCCAGGCTCTTCCATGCGGGCAGGATACTCTCGGTAGCTTGCCGGGCTCTCCAAGAGAGAGAACTAGACAATAAGATCCTCTCCACACGATACGCTCCAGTTTATCCATGTGGTGGCAAACTGCATGGTTTTGTCTTTTCTTATTTATAGCTGAGTAGTATTCCTCTCTCTGTGTGTGTAATATTTTTTTAAAATCCTGTCATATATTCTGGGACACATGGGTTTTTCCTAGATTTTGGCTACTGTGAAGAGTGCTGCAGTCAGCATAGGCGCTGAAGGGTCTGGTCCTTGGGGGTAGATGCTCAGAAGTGGAATTTACTCTTATTCTTAAAGCCTGAGACTGCCCATGTCCTCTTAGAACATTTTTTTTAAATTTTGCAATGTGGAGCCCCTTTATTTTTTTTTAATTTTAATTTTTATTTTTATTGAATCACCATATGAAAAGTTACAAAGCTTTCAGGTTTAAGTCTCAGTCATACAATGATCAAACACCCATCCCTTCACCAGTGCACATGTTCCACCATCAAAAACTCCAGCATACCTCCCATCCCCCCCTACCCCGGCTGTGTGGCTGATGATTTTCACTTTATTTTCTCTTTACTTTGATTACATTCAAAATTTCAACAGAAAACTCACTGTTATTATTTGGAGTTTTCTCCCAACAATCAGACCTGACGAAAAGGCATCATTTGATATTTTGTTTTCCATTGCTGAGAATGAAGAGAATATGAGGTTTTGGATTTCTGATATTTTAGTAATTAAGTCCAGAGAAATTTCTGACAGAAGTCGCATCACTGCAAGCTCGTACCTCTCTTTAGTGGGTCTTATAAGATGGTGGTTGCCACCCCGCCAGCAAAAGGAAAGGCCAAGAGAGAAAAACCTTTCTCCTCCTGGGGCAGCATGGGGCCGTAGCTTAGTTCACAGTCTAGAGGCATTTCTGCAAGAAGCTGCTGGGTGCTGAAAGTGGTTAGTGGGTTTCCGGGATTCATGGTTGCTCAGGAACGGAGGAGCCGTTCATGTGCGGCTGCTCGGGGTCACATCTGGGCCCTCTTAGAACCTTTTACTCTTAAAAAAAAAACCCTTTCAGGTGGGGGTGAGTGGAGCTAGGAAAGAGGGGGAACTCTGCGAGTGGAAGACAGCATGCTTAGTTTATGAATATGAATATTCTTAGTTTAAGAATATGCCAGGCACGAAAGCCACATCAGAATGGATTAAGAACCTTGATATCAGGCCTGAATCTATGCATCGTATTGGGGAAAATACAGGCAGAACCCTTCGTGACATTGACGCTGGAGACATCTTTAATGATTCAATGCCATTGGCCAAGCAAATGGGAGCAGAGGTAAATGAGACAGCATCAAGCTAAGAAACATACGCGCGGTGCAGAAGGGATGGTGCTATTAACCGGGCTGAGATCTCCCCAGAGGAATCACACGAAGACAAGTTGCGATGCAATAAGCAAAGGGTCTTTATTGGCTAGCTTGAGCTAGGGTCTTCATTTGGCTCACCGACACAGTGGCAGCCTTCTCGGAATGAGCAGCCCTGTGTCTCAAAACTAAGGGGCTTTTATGCCATAACATAACAGGGACTTCTTGAGGATCACCCATTTGGCCGAAGTCTGAGGCCCTTTCCACTACTTGTTCTTAGCTGATTGGTTTTAAGTTGGAGTTCCATAAGGGTTGCATAAGGGTTACATAAGGGAATTATATAGGGGGCACTTCCTACCTGCATCTGATTGGTCACCTTTAGTTGACCTCACCGTGGCTATCTCACTTCTGGGAAATCATGACTCAATTCCAGATATCTGCACAATTCCAGGAATTCTGGAACTGAAACCTAGGCCTAGCTTCTTGTGGCTTCTTTATGAGCCTGTCATGGTGCTTCCTTTGCTTCTCTATCTCTCACTGCCAGAACAGAAAGGCACCCCCCTACCCCAGACTGGGAGGGAACAGGTCCACCTCTCATTGGACAGAGGGTTGATATCCAAGGTATATGAAGTACTGATAGAACTCGACAGGAGGTGAAAACAAAACAAAACAAAACTACCCCATCAAGAAATGGTGAAGAGATGAACAAAAACTTCCTCAAAGAAGACATACAAAAGGCCAAAAAGTATATATAAAAAAATGCTCTGCATCACTTATCAGGGAAATGTAAATCAAAACTACATGCTTTGACACTCTTCTCAAAGAACAAAACAACTAATGTTGGCGTTGATGTGGTGAAAAAGGGACCCTCATTCCCTGTCGGTGGGAATGTCAACTGGTTCAGCCTTCTGGGAAAACAATAAGGACACTTCTCAAAAAACAAAACAAAACAAAACAAAACAAAAAAACCCAAGCGTGGGACTGGAGCTATAGTACAGTGGGAAGGGCATTTACTTTGCACGCCCCCAGCCCGGGTTCAATCCCCAGTATCCCATATGGTCCCTCAAGCACTGCCAGGAGTAGTTCCTGAGTGCAGAGCCAGGAGGAACCCCTGTGCATCACTGGGTGTGACCCCTCCCCAAAAAAAGATAATAAAAACCCAAACATTCCCTAGAAATTGAGTGTCCATTTGACCCAGCAGTTTCACTTCTTGGTATCTACTTCGGGACCCCTATTCTACAAAAAATAATCTGTGCTTCTATGTTCATTGTGGTATGGTTCACAATAGCTCAAATCTGAAAACAACCCAAGAGGCCAAGCACAGATGGCTGGATAAAGGAACTGTGGTACACGTGCACAGTGGAATGCTACTCGGCGCTGAGAAAAGATGAAGTCGTGCCCTTTGTTGCTCTGTGGATGCATCTTGGGAGCATCCTGGGTCTGAGTGAAGTTGGTCAGAAGCAGAGGGGCAGACACAGAGTGATCTCTCTCATATGCGGGATCTAAAGAAGCACCGTAGGAGAATGGCAAACGCCCAAAGGCAGTAGACTCTGACGTAGTCAGAAGCTTGGGTGGGCGGTGTAGCGGGGATGGCAGGTGAGGGACACTGGGACAGTGGTGGAGGGAAGTGGACACCAGTGGAGGGTGCAATGCTGGAATATTTTATGCACGATACCCTACCAGGAACAGTACTACAATCACGGTGACTTAGAGAATTGATCATCAGGTGTTACCGTGATTCTCTTTTGCTGCCCCAGCAGCTGGGGCGGAGCAGAGTGAAATTGCTAATCGAAGGTGGCTTGCCAAGCAGATAAAACTCTCAAACTGGGCCTGGCGCAATAGTACCGTGGGTAGGGCGTTTGCTTTGCACGCGACTGACTCAGATTAGATTCCCTGCATCCCAAATGGTTCCTTGAATTCCTCCAAGAATGATCCCCGAGTGCAGAGCCAGGAGTAAGCCCTGAGCGCTGTCAGTTGTAGCCCCGAAACAAAACAAAAAGCCCCCAAACATTAAAAAAAAAAGACCCAAAACCAAAACCAAAAAAAAAAAAAAAAAACCCAGACACGTGCTACCTTTGGGGTTTGGGATCAGGGACTCTGAAGCTGCAGGAAGTGAGAACCAGTGTCAAATGCACGAGGCATTCTCTGCCCAGAAGTGACCCTCCAAGTGTTCGTAAGTATATAGCTTAGGAGGCAAAGTCTCAGACCTCAGCCAGGACCCGGGTCAGTATCTCAGTCAGGAAGAGAATCCAGGACCTCTGTTCATCCAGAAATTTAGGAGCGCGAAGGGACCCTGTCACGCCCAGGAGAGATCAAGCCTCTGCATTACCAAGGAGAAAACTGGGGCTCATGAAGGTTAAAAAAAATCAAAGCAACCTTCTGCAG
Source organism: Sorex araneus (assembly GCF_027595985.1). NCBI lineage: Eukaryota > Metazoa > Chordata > Mammalia > Eulipotyphla > Soricidae > Sorex > Sorex araneus. Next base: position 252,044,969 of record NC_073313.1, on the reverse strand, counting down.
GCTGACAGGGGGGCCCTTGGCACGGGGACTCAGGGCTTTGAGACTTCTGTCCTGTTTCTATTCCCTCGAATCCCACTGCCTTACCGCATACTCCGCAGCTGGCCTGGGCACCTCCAGGGGTTGGTGGGGAGGCCAGAGGCTGACCCGGGGAAGTGGCAGGCAGTGGCCTGGCCTGGTACCTCTGCCCTGGCTGCTGCCTCTTCACTTGCCCTGTGCACAGTTCCAGGCTCTTCTTATGGGAGCTGATTCAATGATGCTGTAATTCATTCAGGAGACCCACAGACTGATTATATTTTGACAGGGTGGGCTTGTATTTGGGCCGTACCCTGTGATGCTCAGGGCTGGCTCCTGGCTCTGTGTTTGGAGGTCACTCCTGGTGGTATTTGGGGGAACCATATATGGTGCCAGGGATTTGAATCAGGAGTGAACCACTTGCAATGCTTGGAACGTCAAGGGTTTCAACCTGCTTCCCACTGTACTACTCCAGTCTGGGAGGACTTATTTTTTTTTAATTAAATTTAATTTTTATAAAGTTGTTCACAACAATTGATTACACTTAATATTTGGACACCAATCCCACCAGCATTACACCTTCCCACTGCCATATTTTGAATTTCCATCCTGAACCTCAAACCCTACCCCCAAAGCAGAACCAAAATAATTTATTTTGTGTTTCTTGTTATGAATAATCTGCTAAAAATGATCCAAAAAAGGTTTCTTAGAGGAAAGTTTTGAAGATTGTTGTATTTCACCCAGGAGCCATTAAGCCTTTCTATGAGACACGTTAGTCTTTAATATGTTGTTTAAGATTGAGCCTTGTGTGCTTATTTCTGTATTTGTATAAGTATATTTCCTCCTAAGATTGGCTGCTTTCTACTTTAAAACCAGTCAAATGTGGTGCGCTCTTGGTGTATCGGTGGTGTAAATACGAGATGTGGGGCTGGAGCAATAGCACAGCAGGGAGGGTGTTTGCCTTGCATGCGGCTGACCTGGGTTCGATCCCCGGCATCCCATATAGTCCTCCAAGCACCGCCAGGAGTAACTCCTGAGTGCAGAGCCAGGAGGAACCCCTGAGCATCACTGGGTGTGACCCAAAAAAAGCAAAAAACAAAAAGAAAAACAAAAAACAACCAACCAAAGAAACAAAAAAATACGAGATATCCAGGAATAGGTTCACTCATGGGTGAGGCTTAGCCAAGCATGTGGAGAGCGGCCGTGAGCATGGCAGCGGTTGAGTTCTGAAAGTTTCGGCTGCCGGGGCTGGCTCCGTTGGGGCGTGCAGGGGTCTCCCCCGCCCCCAGGGGGCACTTATTTTAACAGAGGAACAGGATTGTATAAACTTTTGAGAAAGTGAAAGAGTGAAGGAGGAACAATTGATCAATTTTCCCAACATGCTGATAAGGCAGAACAGGGAGAGTGAGACGCTCCCGCCCCTGGTCTCGAGTTTTGCCGACTGTGCCTTCAGGGTTTCCTCTCTCCTCTGCCAGACACTCTGTTGAGTCGGTTGCCCGGAAAAGAGTCTGCTAGGGGTCCCTCACACTCGGGAAGGTGCAGCCCTCACCTGACTCCCGTGAACTGCATTCTGTCCGATGACTTTCCTTAGCCCCGATCCATCCTCCAGCGTGTAACCTCCCGACCAGGCGAGAGTGAAAACTAAGACAGGAATCCTGAATCTCAGGGAGCCCAGAAGAGCCGGGACAAACCCCACCCCAAGATGTTGCTGGAGGGTCTTGCATTTTGGGGTCCCTGTCTCCCCACCCCAACCCAGCATTTCTTACTACCAAGAGGTCCTCTGATCTTCTTAGATGCCCAAACCACATCTAAAAAAATGCACATTCAGTGCTCAGAGAACACCTGGGTTCAGAGAAACACGTGAGCTCCTCCTTGCACCCCCTTCCTCTATTCCTAGCACAAGCAAGAAGTGTTTCACCAGCTCCCGGGTCATTACCCGGTTGGAGGGTGCCAGGAAGGGTCTCCTCTCTCTCTCTCTCGCTCTCTCTCTCTCTCTCTCTCTCTCTCTCTCTCCCCCCCCCCTCTCTGTCTCTCCACACTCCTAGCTGGTTGCTTCCCTTTCTTTCACCCCCACCCACAAACACAAACACAGGTAAAGGGGGGGGGACAGGTAAGTGTCTCCTTGAAGCTTCTCACACCCATTTAAGGAAATGCAGCAGCAGGGGCCAGACCCACAGGACAGCCCGGCCCACCCGGGTTACATCCCCGGCATCCCATATGGTCCCCCGGCACTGCCTGGAGTCATCCCTGAGTGCAGAGCCAGGAGTAAGCCCTGAGCATCACCAGGGGTGGGCCCAAAACAGAAAAGAAATGCAGCAGCAAAGGTCTCTCCAGTGTCATGTAGGGTGCCCCCAAACCTCGGAGCCCGGGGCCGGAGTGATAGTACAGTGGGTAGGGCGTTTGCCTTGCACGCGGCTGACCTGGGTTCGATCCCCAGCTTCCCATATGGTCTCCCAAGAGTAACGCCTGAGCATTGCTGGGTGTGACCCAGAAAGCAAAACAAAATCAAAAACAAAAACAAGATTAAAAAAAAAAAACAACCTCTGAGCCCAGGATTGGTGCTGAGTGTACCAATCTGATATGCTGATCAGAACCGTCTAGATCAACCAGGGTCTCTTTAGCCCCCAGCCCCCAGCCCCCACCTCAGCCCCTCCTTAAAAGTGCCGTCGAAGCCCGAATCAAATGGCCGTTGTACGGCCTCATATTGGGACTCAGAATGTCAGCTCCAGCCTGTCCCTCTCCTCGCATATAAATATAGATTGCTGCAGATAGAAAGAGCGAGAGAGTCTGTAAGTTGCTTTTTCTTCTCCCCCGTATTTCGACTATGCCCCCTTTCATGAGCTAATGAGATGCGTATCATACTTTAAAGACCCGATGTTTTGTGGGACGGAGCCTTTTAAACTGGATGTGCCCGGCTTAGTCATGGCAAATATTTACTAAAAAAAAAAAAAAGAGAGAGAGAGAAAAAAAAAAAAAGAAGGGACATACCATATAAAATTAGAGTTCTGAAAATAGTACTCAGAGAGCGGGAGAAAAGGAAAAGAAAAAAAAAAAAACCAGGACAGAAAATACAGGCCCGTCTGTTTGGGGAAGAGGGAAAAAGAGATAAAAATGAGAGAAACCTCGGCAGTAAAAACAGCATCTTGGTAAACAGACGATATAAAAAAAAAAATTGTGACCTGCTTTCTGGCAGCGCCGGCGACGGGGAGCCGGTGGAGGTGGCGTCTGAGTGGGCATGCGGTGCCCGAGGCCCACGGCTGCCCTGGCCGCGCAGGGCGTTAAATTTAGCCACATAATGATGGGCCTCTCGACAACCGCACCGTAATTACGGCTTCGCTTTATGAATTTTATTCTGCTTATTCTGTTTCCTCCTCCTTGGGCATGACGGCGGCCTGGAGTTGGGGGAGCCCCGCCTCCCCCCCAGACGCCCCCCCCCACGCCTCTCCCTCTGCCAGACAAATGAGTCTTCAGAGAGGTGGGGGCGCCCACAGGCAGATGGAGGGGGCTTTCTTGGTGAATCAGCAAAAGGGGGGGGGTTGGCTAGTCCCCGAGGCTCTTCATTGGCTCCTGGTGGAGTTGGAAGTCGGGGGCACCAACCCTACTTCCCAGAACGCTCGGCGTGGCCTCCTGAAGAGGCGGGAGCTCTGGTTCTGTTTGTACCCCCCCCCAAGGATCAAGGACCCCAAGACTTTGTGCCCCAAAGAGCTTTTGGTCATTGGTCCTCGGCTGTCCTGTTCCTTAAAGGCTCAGGGGCTCTTTGTCACTGGTGCATTGTCTGAGCTCTTTTGGATTGGGGGGTGGCTGGGTTCTTTTGCTTCGTTTTGTTTGGGGGCAGTGCTGAGGGGTCACTCCCAGCTCTGCACTTAGGAATCACTTCTGGTGGTGCTCGGAGCGCCATATGGGATGCCGGGGTTTGAACCTCGGTCAGCCGCGTGCAAGGCAAGTGCCCTACCTGCTGTGCTAACTCTCCGGCCCCTGGCCCGGTTCCTGATGCTAAAGGCCAGTGTTGCCAGGAGACCCTGTTCAGGTAACCTAGCAATACCTGTCCAGAATATTCTGCCGAAACTCCAGGATGACTCCTTCTGGGGCGTGGGTAGATGCTGGCCTGTCTCCAGTTTTAGGGTCCAGGTAGCATCGTTTGTGGCACTCGGAGGCTCAGTTTTTCCCCTCCAGCTCTGTCTTCTCCCTAAGAAGGACCAGCAGACCTGGAGTCTCACATCGGGCAGAGAAAGGGTGGGGAGGTACCGGGTCACGGGGGGTGAAGTTCTCGAACGGGGAACCCAGGCCGGTGGCCACCTGTGGCCCAGAGGTGGCCCCTTGACCGCGGAAGTGGTGGAAAAAGGAAGAGCAAACAGGGGCTGTGGTTGGGCCTGGCCCGAGCGCGGCTCACTGGCCCGGACAGCCCTGTTTGTCCATCGGGGGCGGGGGGTGGACCCCTCCCGGGACCAGGCAAGAAGCGTGTCACGGAGAGGCTCCTTCCCGCTCTTGTTTTCCCCAAACAAAGGAAGCCCCTTGCATTGCGGGAAGTCGCGTGCTTGGAGGCCGAGTTTGTTAGCGCCTGATAACCCGGCCGCCAACTCCTGCCCTCCTCGTCACCCCGTGCAGCCAGGGGTTTGGCCGGGGCAGCTTCCTGTGCCCCGTCCCCCACCGCGACAGGCTCACGCCAGGGGAGCACTAGCCGGCCTGGTCCTCCTCTCTCTCCCCTTCCCACGTGACCTTCTGCAGATTCGCTTGGGGGGAGGGGAGCGAACCCTCCTCCACAGACTTGCTGCCTCCCTCCCTTCCTCTGGAACCTTCCGCGGCAGTGCGTTGGTGGCAGTTTGATTCCTGCTCTGAGGATGTAGTTGACTAACGAGTCGCACACGCCACGCGTGTCAAGCCCAGCTGCTCCGAGGGTGCCAGCCCCGTCTCCCCAGGTCCCTGCACCCGGGCACCAGTGCCCCGGCCACGTCGGATTAGCCTCTGTGTCTCGCTTTGTTATTTCTCTGGGTTTTGACCATACCTCGTTGGGTGGCTCAGGGTCAGCTCCTGGCTCTGCACCCAGGATTACTCCTGATGGGCTCAGGGGACCCGATGGGGTGGAGCAGGGATGGAACCCAGGTCAGCCGTATGTAAGACCAGCTCAAGTGCTAAGATTGACTCTGAACAGCTTTCAGATAGATCCTGCGATGTTACTTATTTGGATTGTGGGCCACACCCAGAGGTGCTCAGGGGTTACTCTTGGCTCTGTACTTAGCACCCTACCTGCTGCACGCTCTGTCCAGCCTCTTGCTTTTGTTTATTTATCTATCGGTTCTTGGGCCTCACCTGGCGATGCTCAGGTTTTACTCCTGGCTCTGCACTCAGGCATCACTCCTGCTGGAGCTTGGGGCACCATATGGGAATACCAGGAATCAAACCCAGGTTGGCAGCATGCGAGGCAAGCGCCCTAGCTGCTATACTATTACTCTGGCCCTGCTTATTTTATTTATTTTTTTAACTAAGTTTCTAGACCTAGCATGGACTGGGAACAGAGAACTGAACAGACCAGAGCGATACTTTGAAAATCGTGATTGGGTTTTTCTAGAACCTTAAGCCCGAATGAGTTTTTGCTGTTCTCCACTGGATGTAGGTGGGTGTTGCTTCGGCATGGTTTGGTGAGGCCCGATAGGAAGTGGCCTTTAAGGAGGGCCTTTAAGGGGGGGACAGTTAACATTATATAAAATTAAGGCATGCGACATGACTGGGTACTTGTATCGACTGCAGAGTGATCACCCTAAGTCTAGGTAATATCCATGACCATACAGAGTTATATATATATATTTTTTTCTTATGATTAAAGTGTAAGATTTACTCTGAGCAACTTTCAGATAGATCCTGCAATAATGTTACTTATTTATTTGGATTGTGGGCCACACCTGGAGATGTTCAGGGGTTACTCTTGGCCCTGTACTCAGGAATTACTCCTGAGGATGCTTGGGGGGGGGCGCTATGGGATGCTGGGATTGAGCCTGGGCCGGCTGTGTGCAAGGTAAGCGCCCTCCCTCTTGTACTCTTGCTCTGGCCTCCAGTCCTGTGGTAATATTGATGGCAGCCACCATGCTCCGTGTGCAGCCCAGTAATTCCTAATTTTCTGACTGAAAGTCCCTTTTATCCCTCCACCTGGGCCATCTGCCCCTCAGCTGGCCTCTGGAGGACCAGTCTGTTTTCTGTGCCTATGAGCTTGGAATGTTTTTTTTGTTTGGTTGGTTTTTGTTTTTTGTTTTTTTTTTTTCTTTCTGGGTCACACCTGGCAATGCTCCTGGCTCTGCACTCAGAAATCACCCCTGGCGGTGCTCAGGAGACCATATGGGATGCTGGGAATCGAACCCAGGTTGGCCGAGTGCAAGGCAAACGCCCTACCCGCTGTGCTATCACTCCAGCCCCTGTTTTTATTTTTCTGTATGATTTCACAAATGAGAAAATGCAATATGTATACCTTCCTCAGAGTTATTTGGCTTAGCACAAAGGCTTCAGACAGTCTGTCCATGTGGTTTCAAATAGCAGTATTTTCATATTTTTTAATGACAAAGAAATAGAACAAAGCAAAGTTCTCCTCTTCCTTCTTATTCTTCTTTGGGGGAGGGGGAAGGCAGTGCTCAGAAACTATTCCTGGCTCTGTTCCCAGAGTGAACCCTGGATGTACTCAGGGTTCACCATCACTGTATCACTGTCAGTCATCCCGTTGTTCGTTGGTATACTCGAGCGGGCACCAGTAACGTCTCTACTCCTCCCAGCCCTGAGGTTCACCACATGCAACTTAAGCGCCTTACCCCTCTGTACTGTCTCTCTGGATCTGTGTTCATGTGCGTGTGCATGTGAGTATGAGTGTGTGTGTGTGTGTGTGTGTGTGTGTTTGGGTCACAGGTGGCAGTGCTCAGTGCCTTGCTCCTAGTTCTGTGCTCAGATGTTGCTCCTGGTGCCGTGCAGGACTGTGGGTGCGGGCGATGGACTCTGGACTCTGTGCTCGCCAGGCCCCCCGTCTAGCCTATCGAGCTCTGCCCCCAGCCCCAAAGGAATCCCTAGGGGAATTTCAGGCAGTAAGAAGGGAAGCCTCGGAGCTGTGACGGGGGTGGGACCCCAAAGGGCTTCCCAGTGCCAAGGTGTGACTCTGAGGTTAAGTGCTGCGGCCAGGAGATAAAGGGAAGGGCCTCTTGATTTCCCCCCAGGAGGGTGTTGATTCTAAACCTTAGACTGCAGCTCTGGGCGACTTCCCTCGGCTCAGAGGACAGAAGAGGGGCGGTTTGCGCTGGGTTCCTTTCCTGGCCTGTCTGCCGTCTCGATAGCCCGCCTCTCTCCCGCAGATCAATCACGCGGCGGGGCAGTGTTTATCTCCTGCCCTGTGAGGAGGCCGAGAGATCTAGGATCGGGGAGGAGAGTCAATATTGGCCGAGTTGATGGAATTCGAGCACGAGATAAGAAGTGGGTCTCGGATTAGAAGTGTGGATTATTGGCAGGGTTACCTGACAGTCGGGGTTGGAGTGCGTGTGTGTTTAGGGCCGGGGGTGTGTGTGTAATGCTCAAGAAAGGAGGCTCGGGGCCCGGGTCACTAGGACAGTTGCTTGGTGTTGTTGGATTTTTTTTTTATTATTATTTTTGGGTCACACCTGGTGATGCACAGGGCTTACTCCTGGCTCTGCACTCAGGAATTACCCCTGGCGGTGCTCAGGGGACCCTATGGGATGCTGGGATTCGAACCCGGGTTGGCTACATGCAAGGCAAATGCCCTACCCACCATGCTATCACTCCAGCCCCTAGGACAGTTGCTTGGAAGGGTTAGCCCCCGAACGTTTTCCTCTGCCAGCGAGAGCACTGGGCGGCAAGATGGGAAGGGAAGTGGAAGGAGGGAGGCATGCAGGACGGGGGAGTAGGGGTGTGTGTGGGGGTGGGGGGCAGGGGGGTGGGGAGAGGCCCCTGGGTCCTGCTCTGCCGGTGGGACACAGGAGGGGATTAGTAATCCTAGTGCCACCTCCGCTGCCTTGAGCAACTCAGGGAGCCGGGAAACCCCGCGGAAGCTTCTCAGGGGCCCAGAGCGGACCACACCTGGCCATGCCCCATCGATCGCTCCCAACTCCTGAGTAAGACCAGGAAGGCCCCGCCCTCTCTGAATGTTGCTGGGGGTAGGGTCCCATCCTGCCGAGGATTTTTGCCTCCCTTGTTATTCTGCAGTCAGGTGAAATGACCAGGTTGCTTGGAATAAGAATTAGCAAATGGATCGAATCACCTGCTCAGACCTGAAGATAAATGAGAGAGAGAGAGAGAGAGAGAGAGAGAGAGAGAGAGGGAGGGAGGGAGAGGGAGAGGTGGAGGGAGAGGGAGAGGGAGAGAGAGAGAGAGAAACAATTCCTGTTGATGTTTGATGTTCATCCTTTTGGGGGCATGAAAAAGAAAAGATGAAAGGAAGGAAGGAGAGAAGGAAGGAAGGAAGGAAAAGAATGGAAGCAGCCTTGTTGATGCTGGCATAAGAAAGAAAAGGGGGCCGGAGAGATAGCACAGCAGGTAGGGCGTTTGCCTTGCACGCGGCCGACCCGGGTTCAAATCCCAGCATCCCATATGGTCCCCCAAGCACCGCCAGGAGTGATTCCTGAGTGCAGAGCCAGGAGTAACCCCTGAGCATTGGTGGGTGTGACCCAAAAAGCAAAAAAAAAAAAAAAGAAAGAAAGAAAAGGAAGGAAGGACGGATGGAAGGAAGGAAGGAAGAGAGGAGGGAGGGAGCAGGCAGGCGAGCTTTTGCAGGGCGTGGCTGGAGTGGGGTGAACGACTGGCAAGAAATGCAGGGACCAGGCCTGCAGGGCACCGGAGGGGGCTGCTGAGAGCACGGCAGGTGTTCCTCTCAGAGTCCTTGGCCCTGCCGCAGCACGACAGGCCAACGATGGCAGAACTGGTCCTGCTGCCGTCAGGAAGAGCGCGAGGAGCTGAGGACACCCCGTGCCGAGGAGCTCTGCCCCTTCCAGCTTCCTCCCAGGCTGGGCCGGGCCGGGCCGCCTTGAGAGAGAGCAGGGCAGCCCCCACCAGGGAAGTGGGGTCGGGGGCGGGGCGGAGGGGGGGGACCCCTTGTACATTTTCTCCAAGCCTAGCAGTTTCTCTGATTTCTCTGCTTCAAGCAGCCAAGGTTGAGGTGCTGGAACCTTCCAGAACGCCTCCCCGCCCTCCTCATCCTTCCTCTCTTGGGCATCGTGCGGAATCAGTATGTGCCGTCAGCAGGAGATGAAACTTCGGAGGCCGAGCTGGCCCCCAGCAGGCCAGGCTGACCTGTGTGCCCAGGTTTGATGCGGGGGCGGGGGGCCCCTTGCCCCCCCACCCTGCGCCTGCCCCGTGGGCCCCAGACGGTCTCTGTGTGCGTGTTTTCCCAGTGTCTCCGGGGGAGTGATTCAGGGCCGAGGTGACAGGGCTTGGAGCCCAGATGAAAGGATGGCGGGGACCACAAGACAAGATGCCAGTGTGGCGGCCGGCGGGAGGCGGGGGGCCAGTGACGCAAGTCCCCCGGCTCGGGGGCCGGAGGAGAAGGCCCGAGTGTGTCCGCTGGAGAGGCCCCGACCACATGAAGCTGGGGTGGGGGGTGTAGGTGATGCTACGGTGAGTCACCCAGGAAGGGACACTGTGTGCCCTGAGCCGGGGCGGGGCTGGGGGGGGGCGGCCCTGTGGGTTCCCCGCTCTTCCCCGCCCGTCCCGTGCTGGACGGGGCCTCAGCACCGCAGCTGCCCCTCTGGCTCGGGCCCCACAGCGGTGCCGGCATTTTGTTCCCTCCTGGAAGCGTGTGGCAGTTGATTTCCAGAAATCTGCCCCTGTGGGCCTTTGCCCCAGAGAAGGCCCCGGGTGGGGC
>NC_073313.1:252017616-252030116 GCF_027595985.1 Sorex araneus | reverse complement strand
GTTCTTAGTACCCTGATGGGCTGGAGCCACGGCGCGGCAGGCAGGGCTCTTGCCTGGCACGTGGCTGACCTGGGTTCAACTTCGGCACCCGACTGCCCCAGCCCCCACCAGGGGTGATCCCTGAGAGCTGAGCCAGGAGCAAGCCTCCCACTCCCCCCCGCACCCCTTCCTTTTCCAGAATAAAAAAAAAAAATGGAACTTGGGGCTGGAGCGATAGCACAGCGGGTAGGGCGTTTGCCTTGCACACAGTTGACCCGGGTTCGATTCCCAGCATCCCAGATGGTCCCCCGAGCACCGCCAGGAGTAATTCCTGAGTGCAGAGCCAGGAGTAACCCCTGTGCATCGCCGGGTGTGACCCAAAAAGAAAAAAAAAAGGAGCTTAGGGGCTAGAGTGCCTTGCGCGCGGCCGACCCGGGTTGATTCCCAGCATCCCATATGGTCCCCCGAGCACCGCCAGGAGTAATTCCTGAGCCTCGGGTTGGGACCTCAGCTACACAGCAATCAGGACGGTAATGAAAGGAGGAGGACAGAACTTTCCCCCCCTAGTGTCCGGTGAAAGGGCGGTGCTTTAATAATGGGAGCTCATTCTTTCCCTGTAATCGTTTCTTCTCCTCTCCCTCCTCCTCCCCACACCCAGCAGTGCTCGGGGGACTGTGTGTGGTGACAGGGGCAGACCCTTGGATCAGCTGTGTGCAAGGCCAGTGCCTTCATCCCTGTTGTCCAGTCGCTATAATTTTATTTTCTTTATTCTGTGTGTGTGTTGGGGGGGAGGGTGTTTGGGTCCTACCTGGCAGTGCCCAGGGCTTACTCACGGCTCAGTGCTCAGGGATCACTCCCGGTGGTACTCAGCAAACTTGTGTGCAGTGCTGGGTACTGACCCAGAGTTGGCCCGTGCACCCTACGCGCTGTGCTCTCTCCTGCTCCCTGTAATTGTATTTCCTCTGGCAGTGCCAGGGATCAAACCCGGGCTCTGGCACAGGTCTCTCCCACTGAGTCCTGCTGCTGTTCCCTGCCCCTTCCTGCCAGTATGAAAAACTACCCACAAGGAGATGGTGGCAGCTCACCTGCGTCTTTTCTCCTTCAGGTCTTTCCAAGGGAAGGATGGGCTCAGTTTTTCTTTTTCTTTTTCTTTTTTTTTGGAGGGTGCACACACGCTGGTGCTCAGGGGTTACTCCTGGCTCTGCACTCAGGAATCACTCCTGGGAGTGTTCGGGGGACCGTATGGGATGCCCGGGATCGGACCCAGGTCGGCCACGTGCAAGACCTTACCCACTGCGCTATCTCTGTGGCCCCTAGAGCTCAGTTTCTGACGAGAGGGATAGAGTGGACACAGGAAGTCCTGTTTTAAACACCTGATGAGTCTGTTGCCAGTGGAACTTTGGACACTCCCTTCCCAGAATTCCGGAGGATTCTTTCCCTAATGACAGGTGTTCTTCTGGGAAGCAATTAGAGAGCAGGATCAGGAGAGGCCAGAGTGTGCCGGGTCTGTGGTCGCTTCTGGGGTCCCCTCCACCCACTGCCCCGGGAGGGGTGCTGTCAGCCGCCCCCCGACCCTCAGCGGTGCTTGGGGCGCCAGGGGCTGGCGGAGGGGGGGGGCCTTCCCAGGAATTCTCAGCCAGCCGGGCTGGTGACTCAGTCAGGTCTGAGGGTGTGGTGCTGGGGGGACCATGCGGTGCCAGTCCCCGCAAGGCAAGCACCCCCGGCCGCCTCCTGGCCCTGGGAAGGGCTTCTGAGACGGGTGAACACAGCATGTCCGTGTTTCCAAGGCGAGCTGAGCTCTTGGTGGGCATCTGCCAGAGGCTCGACATCAGAGGATGTTGGTCCGGATGCTGGGGAGGCCAGAGAGGACCCTGGAGAGGATGGCAGGGAGGATGGTGGGGAGGACTGTAGGGAGGACTGTGGGGAGGACGGTGAGGACGGTGGGGAATATGTAGAGAGGACAGTGGGGAGGGTGGTAGGGAGGACTGTAGGGAGGACTTTGGGGAGGATGGGGAGGACAGTGAGGAGGGTGGTAGGGAGGACTATAGGGAGGACTGTGGGGGATGGGGAGGACAGTGAGGAGGGTGGTGGGGAGGACTGTAGGGAGGACCGTGGGGAGGATGGGAGGACAGTGGGGAGGGTGGTAGGGAGGACTATAGGGAGGACTGTGGGGAGGATGGGGAGGACAGTGGGGAGGGTGGTAGGGAGGACTATAGGGAGGACCGTGGGGAAGATGGTAGGGAGGACTGTGGGGAGGATGGGGAGGACAGTGGGGAGGATGGTAGGGAGGACTGTAGGGAGGACTATAGGGAGGATGGTAGGGAGGACTATAGGGAGGACTGTGGGGAGGATGGGGAGGACAGTGGGGAGGGTGGTAGGGAGGACTATAGGGAGGACTGTGGGGAGGATGGGGAGGACAGTGGGGAGGATGGTAGGGAGGACTCTGGGGAGGATGGTAGGGAGGACTGTAGGAAGGACTTTGGGGAGGATGGGGGACAGTGAGGAGGGTGGTAGGGAAGACTATAGGGAGGATTGTGGGAGGATGGGGAGGACAGTGGGGAGGATGTAGAGAGGACAGTGGGGAGGACGGGAAGGTGGGGCGGAGTAGAGGGGCGGCAAACAGCAAAGTCCTTGCTCGGTCTCCCTACTCTGTGCTGGGCTCTGATGCCCAGGGGCCGTGCCGTCTCAGCACACACTTCACATTTCACCAATGGAAGCTTCGCCAGCGACACCCGGACAGCGTGACGGGGACAAGGTTTTATTACTTCAATGCTGGCGATGTTTGGGGGCTCTGCCTGACTCTCCCTGGGGTTCGGCTCTTGGCTGAGCTGGTGGTACTGGGTGTGATCGGGCTTGGCTGCCTAGGAGACAGGCACCGCAAAACGTGCCCGCCCGACATCTGCGGCCCCCGAGAAGCGATTTTATGGGCCCTGGAGTCCCGTGCAGAGAGAAAGGGGCTTGACGAAGGCTCTGAGCCCCTGACCCTGCGAGCCTGGGGAGGGAACTTCCCAGAGCAGTGGTCGTGCACGGAGCCTGGAACTTCCCGCATCCCTGTCTCTGGGGTCTGGAACTGGGGATGCCCTCGAAGCCCCTTAGCGCCTCCAGGAAGCAGGAGAGGCTGGAAAGCTGCATCCCGCCAGCCGCTGTCCGCCCTGCTCCGCCATCCTCTGCCAAAGTCTCTTCCCTCGGGCTCCCTGGGGGCCGTGGTGAGGGCGTGCGCACCTGTCAAGGATGGCCAGCAGGTGGCGCCAAAACATTGCCGTTCATCTGACGTGGGCCCAGCCTGGCAGGGGGGAAGAGGGCAGGGCAGGAGTCTCTGAGCCCAGGGAATGAAAGAGGTGGGCAGGGTGCCTGTGAGGGCCAGCAAGATGGCTCCATGGGGACCAAGCACCAGCCGCAGCTCCTGGCCCCACACGGCCTCTGGGGCACCCCCAGGATGAGCCCCCCCCCCCGCAGTGCTGGGTGTGACCCCCAAACCAAGGGGGATTGAAATGAAAGGAAGCAAGGGGGTGGGGGGCGTGTGGTGGCAGGAGAGAGGCGCTGGCTGCCTGTCTCCCTTCAGGTCTGAGGTCCGATGCCACCAGCCTCTGGGCTCTGGGGCCTCCGGCCTCCGTTGGGAGCTGTTTTCCCTTTTCCATGGATACACTGTTTCTCTTCAGCAGATGCCCAAGGCCATCATCTTTCCCTGTCTCGGGGCCCCTTGCCTGTGGGGTGGGTTTCTGGTTTCCAGCTGTCCCTACCCCGTTTGCTCCGGGAGCTGGTAGTGCCGGGGTGCCAGGGTGCTCTCAGGGAGTTGGGGGTCTGGGGGGCTGTCTTGGAGAACACTGGCTCCTGGAGGATGGGGGAGAATGAAGGACAGGACAGGGACAAAGTCTGCCCCGCCCCATGCCCCCCTCTTTGGGTTGCCAGAGAAGAGAGAAGTGTTGAAAAGTCTCTGCAGGGGTCTTTCAGACCCCAGAGCCTGGCTAGCACCCCCCACCTTCCCCTGTGCTGGAGACCCTCCCATCCCCCTCCCGTCCCCCTCCCCCCCACCCCCCCTTCCCCACATTGTCCCGACGCCCCTCCGCACCCCGCCGGGCTGTCTCCAGCCCTCATTCCTGGAGCTTGTCCTGAGGCCTCCCCCCTCCCCCCACCCCCGGGGCCGGGGCGGGTTTAAGGGCGGGGCGGGGCGCGCGGATCCCCGCGCTCCGCTCCCGGGCGCGCTTCTATATATATCCCTGTCCTTCTCGGGCGGCTCTGATAGGCTTTATGGGCATTTCCATCCGCTCCCCAGCGCGGCCATCACAGAGGCCTGTTTCACCCGAGAAACCTCAGCGGAGCCTGTGGCGGCCCCGTCTGCGCCCTGAATCGGGGCACTCTTCTCTCCCGCCCGCCCCGCCGGCCCGCCGCCTGCCCCCAAGTGAATAACAGAGCTCTGGGGAGCCCTCAGTCTCCCGGGCCGCGCGGGGGCCGGGGGGCTCCGTCCACTAAACTCAGCCCCGATGGGGCGAACCCTGACCCCCCACCTCCCCCCCACTTTGGCTTGCCCTGGGCCGCCCTGCCCGGGGTAGGCGGGTGTTTTGGACAAGCACTGAGGCCAGCGGGGGCCGGCCCACCCCATCCCGTCCCAGCCTTGCCTTTCTGGACTGGGGGTCCAGGGGTGATGGGGGCCAAGGGCGTTGTGAGGAGGGGTCGGAGCAAAGCCGGGTCGTCTTGAGTTCAGGTGGACGCCCCCCAGGAACATGGAGAGAGGAGACTCCAGGGCGCCCCCTCTGGGCCCCTCCGGGAGGGCGCAGCAGGGGAGGGGGGTTGACCCCCACGGAGCTGGGTTGGGTGGAAATTCCATTGGGGAGATTGTGGGGCAGGGCCGGCGTTTGCCTTGCCTGCAGCAGGCTGGGGTTCAATCCCCCGCACCCCTTATAGTCCCCGAAGCCTCTCAGGAGTGATCCCCGAGTGCAGAGCCAGGAGTAATTTCTGAGCACCGCTGGGTGTCACCAAAAAAAAAAAAGAAAAGAAAGAAAAACACTGGAATCTGCGTGGTAGCTCAGTTTCACCTGGGGAAGGAAGAGCCCCCTGCCCCAACCCCCATCTTAGGGGACCTTAATAAGAGTCACTGCCCTTTTTCCCCCCTTTGCCCTGTTGTTATTATTGCCAGCCTAACCGGATTTGCTGCGGCACCTAGCTGGCTCTGCCACGCCTAAAAGCCACGTACCCTTTCGCGGGGCCACGAGGTGCCACCCAGCAGAGAGCTGCCTGGATGGTGGCACTTGGTGTATGTGGGTGTCACCAGGAATCGAACTCACAACCTCACGCTCGCTGGGCAAAGAAAGCACTTCTGTCACTGAGCTGCCAGCGTCTCCCCCTCTACCCCCCACCCCCACCCCACTACCACCACTTTCGCTATCTACTGAGGGCCAGGCCCTTCCGGCTGTAAATCGTCACCACCTTTTTATGAGTTGGGATTATTTCCCCCACACACACACTCCTCATGGCACCGGGGGAGTGAAGCTGAGATTTGGACACAGTCGCAACCCACGGTCCCAGAGCCAATAGGCCGGTGACAAAGCCAGCTTTCAGCAGCGGGTCCCCACCCTCGCCCTGCCCCCTGCTCCACACTGTCTGTCTTCCGTCGTCATCGTCGATGCTGAGGCCTCGGCACAGTGACAGAGCCAGCCTCGTGCTCGCCCCCCCCACCGTCCTTGGAAACTGCACGTCCCCACCGGCCACCTGTGCTGGCCACTGGGCTCCCCCCTCCCACGTCCTGGCGGAAGGACGGCCCCTATCCTCAGGGGGCCTCTGCATGCATAGTCCAGGCAGGTAATGAGAGACGGGGGTCCCTGGGGGGGGGATGGCCCTGTCCGATGGCGTGGCCTGGCTCGGGGCTCTTACCTCCCCCACCCCACCCCCCCGCGGTGTTTACTGTTCTTTCGTGGGATTCCGGGTTTCCGTGATGGCGGCTGGCTCGGAGAAGGCCGGGGTGTGGAAGGGCTCCTGCGGCGGGGGCCGGGGCCAGGCCAGGGTGGGCGGGCGGGCAGGCGGGCAGGCGGGCAGCACAGGCCGCTTTTATCACGGTGTGCAGGCCAGGCGGCTGGGCACGGCGGGGCAGGCAGATAGGGGATAAATCATGCAAGCCAGGGCCGGGGTGGTGAGCTGAGGTTAGGGATTAACTTTGTGTTGGACGGGGCCCAGCTTGCGGCGTGGACGGCAGGGCGCTCCTCTCCGCTCCGTTCTCGGCCTCCCCTTCTGCCGGTGCTCACTCGCTCGCTCGCTTGCTCGCTCGTTCTCGGGCGCGCTGTGACATGTTTGCCCCAGCCCTTCCTCTCTCTTCCCCCAGTGGCCTGAGAATGGAATCAGTGCAAGGGTGGGGTGTGGGGGGAGGGACAGAGAAAGTACTTGGCGAGTCTGATGCTGCCGCTGCTGCTGCTGCTCGGGAGCGTGCACGGTTGGGTTCCCTTGTCAACGCCCACCACCAAAAAGCTGGCCGGAGAGAGAGGGACGGATGACAGAGGATG
This sequence comes from Sorex araneus, assembly GCF_027595985.1. Classification (NCBI taxonomy): domain Eukaryota; kingdom Metazoa; phylum Chordata; class Mammalia; order Eulipotyphla; family Soricidae; genus Sorex; species Sorex araneus. The sequence continues at coordinate 252,023,646 of NC_073313.1, read as the reverse complement.
ACCGCGCTCACTTGTGGAATGTAAAGGGACAGAACGGGAGGCTGACACCCGAGGGTCGTAGAGTGAAGGGCCGGGAGGCTCGCTCCACGCACGGCTTGGAAGCCAGCCTCACATGCTGGGGGAGAAGGCAGCAGAGAGAGAGAAAAGCAAAGGGCACGTGGAGGGGCCCCTCGGGATTGGAGACGCGTGCGGGAAGTGGACTGTGGGCCGGACACGACGGCCGCTCAGTACCTGCACTACAAACCATAGCACCCAAAAGGAGAGAGAGAGAGCAAGAGGGAATGTGCCTGCCACAGAGGCGGGGGTGGGAACTGGGGTGGGGGGGTGGGGGGGAGGGATACTGGGAACATTGGTGGTGGAGAATGGGCACTGGTGGAGGGATGGGTACTCGACCATTGTATGACTGAGACGTAATCACGGAAGTGTGTAAGTCTGTGATTGTATTTCACGGTGTTTCATTTAAAAAAAATTTAAAAAAAAAAGAAAGAAAGAAACAGCTGGCCCCACCTTCCTGCAGGGCTCGCTGCTGCCCTGCTGTCGGGGATGGATCTTTCGGGGTCACATTAAGGAAGCAGAAAGTGCTCCCCCTCTTCCGAGAGTCCACACCCCCACCCCCCTTCTCAGAGGGTCTCTCCTGCCCGAGCCAGGGCAAAGGGTGGTGTAAGCATGTCTTTTTGAGTTTTCTTTTTTGGGGGGGAGGGGGCGGGGAAGGGTACACCCACCGGTGCTCAGGGCTTACTCCTGGCTCTGAGCTCAAGGATTACTCAGGGGGACCATAGGTAGTGCTGGGGATCGAACCCGGGTCAGCCATGTGCAAACCAAGCGTCCCACCTACTCAACTTATCTGTCCATCCCCTGGGCATCTCTCTTTTTTTTTTCTTTTTGGGTCACACCCAGCGAAGCACAAGACTTACTTCTGGCTCATGCTCTCAGGACTTACTCCTGGCGGTGCTCGGGGGACCCTATGGGATGCTGGGAATCGAACCCCGGGTTGTCTGCGTGCAAGGCAACCGCCCTCCCCGCTGTACTGATAAAACTCTGCTCACTGCCAGTGGTGCTTTTTTTTTTTTCCACTGGGGTGGGGGGGTGGGTTTCTCTGTGTTTGCTGGGTGGGAGTTGGCCGGAGCTGGGACTAAACGCCGAGCACAGCCCCGTGCGCGTGGGTTTGTGCCGACGAGGATGGCGTGCGGATTCCGTGTTCTTGGACCGCCCCAAGTGTGTGAGCGAGAGGCCGAGACGTGTCCCGGTCTCCCTGGGCCGGAGTCAGGCCCCTTACCCACCCCCGTTTCTCCTTCCAGCCCACGAGTGCCACTTTGCCAATGGTGGCGGACGGGGGCTGGGGGGTGGGGGGGAGGGTGTCCTTCTGCGTCTCTAGCTTAAGCTGCGACTGGCACGCCCCCCCCCCCTGGCCAGCCCCGGGGAGGGGGCCCTCTCATCCTCGCCGCGCGCCAGAAATCGTCCCTCTAATCACCACGGCTTTCAAGTGGACGGTGCGGCCCGAGCGCAGCTCCTGGGCTGCGTCTCTTCCTCCCGAGATCTGTAATAATCGAGCCGCCACTTTCCTTTCTAATTAGCCCCTGATTGGAAACGGGCGGCCCCCGGACGCGTCCACCTTCCCTTTTGCCTCTGAGCCCCAGCCGTGGAAAAACATTCAGCTGAGGTTTGGGACTTTTCCTTTCTTTCCCCTCTCCCCCTCAACCCCCCGCCCCGTCCACCCCGACCCTGGTCCCCCCTCTGCCACCCCGCACCCCTCCTGGTTTAATACGGTGGGATTCTTTTGGAAACGCTGTCCCCAGCCTCGCCGGGGCCTGGCTCCCAAACCCCAGCCTTGGCCCCCAAAGATCGGGGCTTTCAAGTGGTTTGTGCTGAACATGTCGGGGGGCGGCGGGGGTTGAGAGGGGGGGTGCAGGGCGGGGGGCACTGCCTGTGACAGTTTCTGTTAATTATAGAGGCTCTTTCCCCCCCACCCCCCCCACGCTAGTCAAAGGAGTTTTGTGTGTTTTAACAGCGTTTTCCCCCCGGCTTGAATAAGACTCTCTGTTCTGACGTTTCCGAGGGCTGCCGGGCAGCGGGCAGCGGGGCCTGCGACCCGGTAGCGGCGCTTCCTCGTCCCGTCCGCTCCTCGGGGGGCTCTGGAGGCCACGGGCCGGACGGCTGCTTCCTGGCCCGCCAGTGCCCCCGCTGCTGCTCCAACCCCAGGCTGAGTTCTTGGGCTGTTGCCCGCGTTCCTGCTGGCCGTGGGGTGCCTCTCCCCGCCCCCCAGGACCACCCCCCCAGCCCACGAGACCCTGCTGTGTCCACTCTGCCCATCCCTGCCGCTGCCCACCTGCCCCGGAGGCGGAGAGATGGGGCGAGGGCTAAGCTGCAGGCCTATAGGGGATCCCTCGGGCCTGAGCAGTGCCGGCTGTGCACCCCCAAAGCCAGCAGGGAGCCCCCCCTTCCTCACCCTTACTGGCTTGTCTCAGGGGGAAGCCCTGGCTTCCATTTCCCATCCTCGCCGGGAGCCTGTCCTTCCGCCCGCTACGTCCAGGAACACGCTTCGGTTCACTTGGGCCCGGGACCTGCCACTCGGTGGGGCCCTGGGGGGTGGGGGGGAGCCTCCGCCAGCAGTGCTCAGGCTGGAAGGAGAGCGGGAGCTCGCCCGCAATCAGACCAAGGCGCTAAGACGCGGCCAGAGCGACACCGGGTAGCGTCTCGTGGGACCAACCGAGGCCGCCTGGATCAGGCCTGGGGCAGAAGCCTGGTAGGCACTGCGCCCTCGAACCCCAGCTCCCTGCTACCATCGGGGGCGGGAGTGGTGGCCTGGCCCGGCGTGGGCTGGTGTGGTTTCAGACAGACTTAGCCATCATTGGTGGGGGGAGTGGGGGTGAGGGGATCTCACCTGACGGTGCTCAGGGATCTAATATTTTAGCTCCGCCATTTCGCTCAGAAAAATGGGGTGGAGAGGGAAAAAAATCCCTCCCTGGGCTGCACGAGGTTGTAGCTCAGTTCACAGTCAAAATGCATGGCTGCAAGAATCCGCTCTGGTGCCAAAATGTGTTAGGAGACCTCAGGATCACAGTCAATAGGCGCGGAGGGTCCGTTTCTCGTGCCGCGGCTCCGGGTTCATCTCTGGGCGGAAGGCCAAGAGTCATTTCTAGTGGGGCTTGGGAGACCATATGGGATGCCGAGGATCGAACCCAGGTCGGCTGTGTGCAAGGCAAAGGCCGTCTCTGCCGTACTACTGCTCCAGCCCCGTGGTGCCTCCTGAAGAACAGGTGTGTGTGTGTGTGTGTGTGTGTGTGTGTGGCGGGGGGGGGGGGCAGCGGAGAATCCCCGTGGCAGATCACCTCCCTGGCGAGGACGAGGCCCGCTCCCCTGCCCGGCCTCGCACACGTGTTCAGTATGGTCCTTGCAGCGCCCCTGCCTGGCACCTCGGCTCCAAATGTTGCCATGCCATCTCACCGTGGTGCACAAGCAGTGGAGGGAGGACCTGCCCCCACATCCCTAAAGGGAGGGAAGCAGGAAGAGAAAAGAAAATGACCTTGCCACACCTCGCTCTCTGCTGGGGAGTGCTGGGGCCGAGTCCAGGCCTCCAGCCTGCATAGCACGTGCTCTGCCTGCTTGAGGTCTCTCTTCCCACTCTGGGAATAATTATTTTTTATTCTTAGATTTTATTATTATTATTATTATTATTTGCTTTTTGGGTTACTCCTGGCTTTGCACTCAGGAATTACTCCCGGTCGTGCTCAGAGGACCATTTGGGATGCTGGGAATCAAACCCGGGTTGGCCACGTGCAAGGCAAATGCCCTACCTGCTGTACTATCGCTCCGGCTACACATTTTTTTTTAAACGTTTTTTTTGGGGGCTGGAGTGATAGCACAGTGGGTAGGGCATTTGCCTTGCACATGGCCAACCCGGGTTCGATTCCCAGCATCCCATATGGTCCTCTGAGCACGACCAGGAGTAATTCCTGAGTGCAGAGCCAGGAGTAACCCCTGAACATCACTGGGTGTGACCCAAAAAGCAAAAAAACAATAAGTTTTCTTTCAGAAAGATGCTTGTAAAAAACTATAGGTATCCCACTTAAAAAGCAATTATTGGGGCCAGAGCGATAGCACAGCGGGTAGGGCGTTTGCCTTGCACGCGGCCGACCCGGGTTCGATCCCCGGCATCCCATATGGTCCCCCAAGAACCGCCAGGAGTAATTCCTGAGTGCAGAGCCAGGAGTAACCCCTGAGCATCGCTGGGTGTGACCCAAAAAGCAAAAAAAAAAAGCAATTATTATTATCATTATTGTTATTATTATTATTATTATTGGGCTGGAGCGATAGCACAGTGGTAGGGCGTTTGCCTTGCATGCATCTGAGTTCGATTCCTTTGCCCCTCTCAGAGAGCCCGGCAAGCTACCGAGAGTATTCCGCCCGCATGGCAGAGCCTGGCAAGCTACCCGTGGCGTATTCAACATGCCAAAAACAGTAACAAGTCTCACAATGGAGACGTTACTGGTGCCTGCTCGAGCAAATTGATGAGCAACGGGATGACAGTGACAGTGATGATGATGATGATGATGATGATTTTTTGGTGAGGACATTGCAGGGGAGGAGCTTGAAGAAGGGGAGAGGTGGCACAGCTCGGAGTCTTATGGGGGTGCTGGCCTTTGAGTTTGGTCACTCTCCCCTTTGTTCTGATGCTGGCAAGGAACAGCGGAGGTCGCTCCTCTCTCTGAGAGTGGGCACATATGGGGGAGAGGCGGGGGTCGCTGGGTCTTGGGAGGGCCGGGTGGGGGAGGAGAGCATATTTTTCTCTGACGAAAAGCAAGATGCCCTGGAGACCCCCAGGGGCTGGACCGGAGACAGACGGAACATTTTTCTCGTGAACCCAGAAGGGCAAAAATGTTGAAAGACGGTTCTGGAAACCCACAACGATTCCATTTTAAAATAAATTATCTGGGGGTGGGGGGGATGGAGGGTGCTTGCCTTGCACATGGCTGACCCGGGTTCGGTCCCCGGCATCCCATGTAGTCCTTGGAGCACGCCAAGGGGAGTGAGCGCAGAACCGGGAGTAAGCCCTGAGCACTGCTGAGTGGCCCCAAACTGCCCCCTCCCCCAAATTATTCTTTTCGTTTGTTTTGTTTGGGGCCATCCCCAGCCCGGCAAGTCAATGAAGACGTTACTGGTGCCCGATCGAGCAACTCGATGACCAGCGGGACGACAGTGATGCAGTGGCAGTGATACCCAGCCACGGCCAGGGCTTACTTCTGGCTCTGTGCTCTGGGAGCACTCCTGGACTGTGGGGAAATCGGCCTTTGGGGGATCCAACCTGGGCTGGCTGCCTCAAGCCCGGCAAGCACGCTACCCACTGTGCTATCTCTCCGGCCCTTGAAAGAAGTCCTTGGGTCAGAATTCTAGGAAGTAGACTCCTTGCATGGACTCTGGGGTGTTTCTCACTCCCCCCCCCCCATTTTCTTTCCTGTCTGTCTCCCTCCCCAGTTGGTTGGGAATTTGTTTTGAGGTGTGACCCCCCCCCCCCCCATAAGCTCTCTTCCTTCCTGGGGCCTGGAGGCTGCAGTGCTGGGCGTTCTGCTGAGGGTGTTTCTGGCTGGATGAGGCGCATCTGACAGCTCAGACCATCCGTACTGCGGGTGGAGCCGGGTCACCGCATCAGTTTGGGCCCGGGGAGGCCAAGGCCGGGCCCTCCTCGCCGCCTGGCCTGGTGACAGAGCTTGTCTGCGCCCCAGAACCAGAGCCTGGGCCAGGGGCCGCCCGTGAAGACAGGCACCTCGTTTCAGACAAGCCTCTCTCTCTCCCTCTCTCTCCCTCTCCCTCTCTCCCTCCCCTCTCTCTTTCCCTTCTTCTCTCTCTCTCCTCTTTCTCTCCTCTCTCCCTCCTCTCTCTCCCTCTCCCTCCCTCCCTCTCTCCCTCCCCTCTCTCTTTCCTTCCTTCTCTCTCTCCCTCCCTCTCCCTCCCTCTCTCTCCCTCTCTCCCCTCTCTCTTTCCCTCCTCTCACTCCTTTTTCTCTCTCTCCTTTCTCTCCTCTCTCTCTCCCTC
>NC_073313.1:251981048-251988902 GCF_027595985.1 Sorex araneus | reverse complement strand
AGCTCAGACAATGTGCTATTGGGCGAGTGAACAGCCTTTATCCAGTTTGCTGGGGCCCACCCTTCCAGTCTGACCTTCAAAGAGCCCCCGGCAGCCAGGGGTCGCTGAGGCTGACACGAATCCAGAAGGCTCCCTGGCTCCAGTCCGGAGCAGCCCCGCTGTGCCCAAGTGCTGGGGCACGGCGACAGAAAACTCGCACAGCCCAGCTCTGAGACTGGGTGCCCAGGGTCATTAGCTCCTTTGTTCCTCATGAGAGATCAGCTCCCAGGGGCCGCGTGGGCACAGCAGAGACCAGCCCCCAGCCCCGGGAAGCCCCAGCCGAAGGCAGAGGCCTCGGTGGAACTCCCGGCACATCCTTCAGGCCTTCAGCACGGGCCCTGGGCTCCAGGAAGGCGCAGCCCCGCGGGGCGGCTAGGAAGTAAGTCAGCAGGGTAAAAATGAGATGCGGGCGCCTCTGGCCGCTTCTCTCTGTCGTGCTGGGCTCGTGCAGGCTGGGACTAAGCGACAGAAATGGCTGGGAGGCTGGGGGCTAAAGCCATTTTTGCTGACTGTCAGCGGGGTCTCTGGAACCAGAGGGAACGCACTCTTAAGCTCTTCTTAAAATTGAAGGTGTTTGGGGGCTGGAGCGATAGCACAGCAGGTAGGGCGTTTGCCTTGCACGTGGCCGACCCGGGTTTGAATCCCAGGATCCCATAACAGTGCCAGGGGTAATTCCTAAGTGCAGAGCCAGGAGTAACCCCTGTGCATCGCCGGGTGTGACCCAAAGAGCAAGAAAAGAAAGAAAAAGATTGAAGGTGTTTATGCTTGGGATGAATCTGAATTCTCTCTGGGCAAGAGATGTGCTTATGTAGACCAAGCAGAGGACTACACGGTGACTCCTGGTGGCAAACCTAACCAAACCAGAGTGACCTGGGGAAGGGTGACCCGCGTCCATGGAAACAGTGGCAGGGTTCCAGCTACTATTCCGAAGTAACCTTCCTGCTAAGGCAGCAATTGGTCACAGAATCCGTGTGATGCTTTACCCTTCAAGGATATAAGCTTACTAAAAAGTAAATAAATAATGTGTAGATTTTTTTTTTCTTTTTGGATCACACCCAGCAGTGCACAGGGGTTACAACTCCTGGCTCTGCACTCAGGAATGACTCCTGGTGGCGCTCAGGGGACCCTATGGGATGCTGGGAATCAAACCCAGGTCGGCCGCGTGCAAGGCAAATGCCCTACCCACTGTGCTATCCATTCCAGCCCCAAGTGTAGATATTTAAAATTTTTAAAAAAATGAAATGCAGCGATTCGTTAAGTGAGGTGTCAGGAGCCAATGCTCCCGTTGATATGGTCGGGGGGTCAGAAGGAACAGCGAGGTGTCAGTAAGGTGAGAGGGTCCCTCTGTGTGTGTGTGTGTGTGAGCGCGGGGCGGGAGGCGATGCCCTTTCGCCCTGCCAGTTAGTGGGGACTGCCAGGAGGAAGTCTGCATGCCTGTTTATCTAGGTTCTTACAGGCTATTTGTAGAAAAGGAAAAAAAAAGAAAGAAGAAAAAAGAAAAAAGAAGGGGCTACTGTTGACTCAGGCCGCGTCTGCTCTGCGGCCCCCACCGCGCCCCATTCCTCACATATCCAGCTTTGTTTCCTAATGCTCGGCCCGCGCGTGTTGACTGCTCTCAAAGGCCCCAGTGTGTGGCTGGCCTTGAAGAACAATTATTTGTTTATGTGTCTGACTCCCCGGCCAGGCCGGGAGCTCCTTGAAGGCGGCGGGCCTGGTCTCGTCCCCTGGACGGGCTGCGCTCGGCCGACAGGCTCGGCCACCGCGTGGGGTGAGCGAACGGGGACGGGCAGGGGCCACGCACGCACGCACGCACACACGCGGGGAGTCCCCGTCCTCGAAGCTGGTGGGCCGGGCACCTCGCAGACGCGCATGCGCGAGGCGGGGCACACACGCTCCCCAGGGGCATGTCCCGCGGTCCGTGGGGAGAAGCACAGGAGGGGGGAGACCATCCGGGGGTCAGAGATGGGCAGTCAGCTGCTCCCCCCGCCCTCCCCATTCCTTCCAAGTACCTGAGATCTCTGGGGATTTAAAAATATTTAGTTCAAGTTATTCATGATTGGGGGTCAGTCCTGCGGTGTTCCAGCACCCGTCCCTCCACCCGTGGACGTTTCCCTCCACAGATGTCCCCGATTTCCCTCCCACCCCGCAGCCTGCCTCTGTGGCGGGCACTTCTCTCGCTCTGTCTCTGTCTGTCTGTCTGTCTGTCTGTCTGTCTGTCTCTCATCTTCCTTTTTTCCTGCCAGGCCCCGGGGTTTGCAGTGCTGCTGCCGAAAGGGTCCCACGCACATCCCTTTCCCTCCTTCTAGAACTCAGTTCTTGTCCAGAGTGATCATTTCCGACTGTCACTGTCATAGTGGCCCTGATCTGTCCTAGCTGCCTCCTCCCCCTTGGTGGCGGCTTCCTGCCACGGATCAGTCTTCCTGGCCTTTTTTCTACTGCCTTTGGGCATTATGCACATACTATGGTTTTTGTTTTTATGTTTTACATCCCACAAATGAGTGTGACTCAATTTGTTTATCCTCACTGGGAACTCTTCAGGGCAGGGGGCTCCCCAGCAGTGCTCAGGAGGCCCCAAGGCCCCACCAGTGATTCCCAGTCCGTTGGACATGGTCCAGTGCCACGACCCGAGGATGCTGTGCCCCAGATACCTGAGCCACCCCCCAGGGCCAGGGACCTGCAGGGCTGTACCCGGCGGTGCTTGGAATCAAGTGATGCTGGGAATTGAACTGCCCTAACCACTGTACCACCACCCAGCCACTGGCTTGGAATTCTCAAGGGAACTGAAAAATTACTTTATACATATTACATATCCCTTTCTCCCCCATCCCCCCAGGTTCAGCAATGCCTGGAATTAAACCCAGGTCTCAGGAATGCAGTATAGATATTCTGCCTCTGAGCCACTTCCCCGCCCAGATTTTCTCATTTTATTTAATTTTTTAATTTTTTTTTTTGCTTTTTGGGTCACACCCAGCGATGCACGGAGGTTACTCCTGGCTCTGCACTCAGGAGTTACTCCTGACAGTGTTCGGGGGACCATATGGGATGCTGGGAATCGAACTGGGGTTGGCCACATGCAAAATAAACGCCCTACCTGCTATACTATCACTCCAGTCCCTTATTTTACTTTTTAAATTTAATTTTATTTTTTATAAAGTTGTTCAATATAATTTGTTGCATTCAGTGTTCCAGTTGTTCCACAACCATTCCATCTTCCCACCACCATATTTCAAATGTTTCCACCCTGACACCCAGAGCCTGCCCCCAAAGCAGGACCTAGATAATTTTGTGTTGCTTGTTAGGAATAATCTGCTAAAAATGGTCAAAAAAAGTTTCCTTAGAGGAAAGTGTGTGAAGATTATTGTATCTCACCCTGGAACCATTCATCCTTGTATAAGAGATTACTTATAATGTTAAAGGTTCTCGTTTAATTTTAATTTTTAAAAATTGAGTCACCATGACACACACAGCTACAAAGTTGTTCATGATCAGGTTTTAATCATACAATGTTCCAACACCCATCCCTTCACCAGTGTATGGTTCCCACCCCCAATGTCCCTAGTTTCCCTCCCTCTACCCCCCCAGCCTGTCTCTGTGGCAAGTGTGTCTCTGTCTGTGTCTCTGTCTCTCTGTCTTTCTCTCTGTCTCTCTCTCCCTCTCTCTCTCTCTCTCTCTCTCCCTCTCCTCCCCCCTCCTCCCTCCCTTCTCCCTTTCCTTTGGGTGTTATGGTGTGCAGGACCAGTACTGAAAGGTTATTTTGTATATCTCTTTACCTCCTTGCGGCCCTCGATTCACCGCTTGCCCTGGGTCCATCTCCTCCCTCGTCGGGACCCTGCTTTTGGGGGTGCTAGGAAGTAAGGGCAGCTGAGGCTTAGGTCGAGAGAACAGATGCCCAGGAGGAAAATATCATGTAAAGTCAAATGACTTCCAGGTTGCAAAAGCATAGTATTTGCTAAGTCTTCCTGTGTCCATACAAAAAGGGCATTGCTCTGAATAAACTATGCAAAGGACTCAAGGAGAAGAGAAAAACAATATTTACAAGTCAACAGAACACTAAGAAAGAAGCTACAAATAAACAGAGGAATGGGAGCACTGTAAAGGGAGTAACCCAGTAAACCTAAGCTACCTGAGGCTATGTAATCCTACAATAAAACAATGACCACACACTGACTCTTACCAATCTAAGCTTTTTTTAAAAAATATATTCTTAAAAATCTTTTTTTTTTTTATTGAATCACTGTGAGATACAGTTACAGAGCTTTCATGTTTGAGTTTCTGTCATACCCATCACCAGTGCACACTGTCAAAATCCCCAGCATCCCACCCTCACCCAATCCCAACCCCCCGCCCCCCACCTGTGCAGCAGACAATTTCTATAATACTCTCTCTTTACTTTGATTACATTCAGTATTTTGTCACCAGTCCCACCATTGTTATTTAGAATTTTCCCAACACCACTCAAAAATGCCAAAACAGGGGCTGGAGAGATAGCACAGCGGGTAGGGCGTTTGCCTTGCACGTGGCCGACCTGGGTTAAAATCCCAGCATCCCATATGGTCCCCCAAGCACGGCCAGGGGTAATTCCTGAGTGCAGAGCCAGGAGTAACCCCTGTGCATCGCCAGGTGTGACCCAAAAAGCAAAAAAAAAAAAAAAAAATGCCGAAACAGCAGTGCTAGGCAATTTATTTTGTATTGCTTTTTATGAATCGCATAAGATGTCACCCAGCTGAGAGAGTGGCCACGGCACTCTTGAAAATAGAAGATTTTTAAATAATTAGGGTCTGGAGAGATCTCTGCCGAGAGCTGGTTGGTTCTGAGACTGTTTTGTGTGTCTCTGGTTTAAGGAGCGTCAGTAGTAGCGGGGAGCAGTTGGTGGGCGTCGTCTCAAGGTTCCATGGGGCGGAGGGATGAGGAGGGTCGACCCATCTCCCCTCCCGTGAGGCCTGGTGTTTGCCGTTACCGCTCCCGAGTACCTGGGCTTCTCACTGGGTTCCGGAAGATGGCGGCCTCTGGGACCCCTAGCGGGGGGACAGCACCTGCTCCCCTCTGGGGTAGCCCCGTGAAATCGACCTATCACGGAGTCTGGAGGCATCTCTGCAGCGGGCTGCTCGGTTCCGAGATTCTTTCCTGTGTCCACCCATCTAAGTCTTTTTTTTTTTTCTTTTTGGGTCACACCCGGCAATGCTCAGGGGTTACTCCTGGCTCTGCACTCAGGAATTATCCTGGCGGTGCTCAGGGGACCATATGGGATGCTGGGAATCAAACCCGGGTTGGCCGCGTGCAAGGCAAACGCCCTACCCGCTGTGCTATCGCTCCAGCCCCCACCGATCTAAGTCTTGATCATTCCATTTGCCTTTGTGTCGCCGCAAACAGTATGACGTCAGTTTACTCGTGCCTGCGAGGGAGTAGGCTGGGGTCCTGGGTGGGAAACTGGGGACGTTGGTGGGGGGAAGGTCACATGGGTGCGGGGACAGGTGTCGGGACACGTGAGGCCTGGAACGGCTGTATTAGGAACACCTTGGTAAATCATGGCGTTCTACTAAAAAATGTGAGTTAATAAAAAAAAGAAAATTTATTTTAAAAAAATCACGAAAGATAAGGCCACAAAGGGAGTGATAGGACAGCGGGCAGAGACTTGTCCACGGGCTACTGGGTAAGGCCAGATCCTTCTGGTCACCCCAGAATGAGACCTCCCTGCAGCCATTCCTCACCCCGCCCTCCCCCGTATCTTGTAAGTCACTAACTAACCTTTCTGTCCATACCGTGGATTTGCTATTTCTGGATGTTTCTAGAACTTTTAAGTTGAAAGTTTATCCCCATCTGAACAGAGGCCCCACTTGAGATGTTTGCCTGCTCAGGACATATGGACCCAGCAGGGGGAGGGCTCACAGTTGTGGAGATGTTCAGCCCCCCCCCACCGCCCCATGGAACGGCAGGACTTTGCCATGACACCCCTTCCAAATATGTGAACCTTCCCCTTTCTTTTATTATTAGCTTTTTTTTTTCTTTTTGGGTCACATCTGGCGATGCACAGGGGTCACTCCTGGCTCATGCACTCAGGAATCACCCCTGGTGGTGCTCAGGGGACCATATGGGATGCTGGGACTCGAACCCGGATCGGCCGCGTGCAAGGCAAACGCCCTACCTGCTGTGCTATAACTCCAGCCCCTATTATTAGCTTTTTATCTATCTATCTATTTATTTATTTATAGAATCACTGTGAGATACAGTTACAAGCTTTCATTTTAGAGTTTCAATCATGCAATGATCAAACACCCATCCCTCCACCAGTGCACATTCCCCGCCACCAATGTCCCCAGTATACTCCCCTTTTCCAACCTTCCCCCTGCCTCCATGGCAGACCCTTTCCCCCATACTCTTTCTCTACTGTTGGGCATTATGGTTTGCAATACAGATACTGAGAGGCCATCAAGTTTGGTCCCTTATCTACTTTCAGCACACACCTCCCATCCCGAACGATCCCTCCAACCATCATTGACTTAGTGATCCCTTCTCCATCTCAGCTGCCTTCTCCCCCAGCTCATGAGGCAGGCTCCCAACTATGGGGCAATATTCCTGGCCCTTGTGTCTACTCTCCTTGGGTGTCCATCTCATGTTATTTTACATTCCAAAAATGAGTGCAGTCCTTCTATGTCTGTCCCTCTCTTTCTGACTCATTTCACTTGGCATGATACTCTTCCTATCCATCCACTTATAAGCAAATTTCATGACTTCATCTTACCTAATAGTTGCGTAGTATTCCATTGTGTAGATGTACCCAAGTTTCTTTAACCAGTCGTGAGCCTTTTCCTTTTTCCAGATGCATGGAAAGCTGCTGACAGATCAATGCGAGAGGGACTGTGCCCCTCCCTCAAAAAAAAAAAAAAGGTTTCCTCCATTGACACCTGCATCGGTGCTTCGTGCCTTGAAGGCCCACTGCAGGCCCATTATGTGGGCAGACCACATTTTTGCTTTCTTGGTCAGTTGGTTGGGTTCGATGAATAATGCCTCTGTGTACATTCACATTCATATCTTTTTTTGCATAACCATGTGTTTTTAAGTCTCTAGGGTCTCTACCTAGGATTGCAATTTCTGAGTCTTTTTGCAATGAATAGCTACATTGATATATTTTTTTGGGGGAAACTGGCAAATTGTTTTTCAGAATAGTTTCTTTTTGATTAGTATACTTTTATTTTCCCTTTTTTTTGGGGGATGGGGGGTAGGGAGCACCCCCAGCCATGCTCAGAGCTTACTCCTGGCTCTGTGCTCCAGGATCATTCCTAGTGGTACTCAGGGAACCATCAGCGGTGCCAGAATTCAAATCAGGGTCTGCCATGTGCAAGGCAAGTTCCCTGCCTCCTTCCTGTACTATCTCTCCAGCCCCTATTCATTCACTTTTGAAATCAAAGTCTAAGGTGCACATTGATTGAATTGTGCCAGTTGCCTAAATCTAGAGCTTGAAGATTTTTGTTTCGTTTGGGGCCACGCCCGGCAGTGCTCAGGGCTTACTTTGATCTCTGCTCTTAGGGATCACTCCTAGCAGAACGCAACCACTTATGGTGCCAGGAATGGAAAGACAGCACACGGGGAGGGTGTTTGCCTTACATGTGGCCATTCTGGGTTCGATCCCTAGAACCCCATATGGTTCCCCCCTCGCCCCACCAGGAGTGATCCCTGAGCACCGCCAGGTATGGCCACCCCAAAACAAAACCAAAAGAACCATATGCAGTGCCGGGGATTGAACTTGGGTCTGCTGCTTTCGAGGAAAGCGTCCTCCTTGCTGCAGAATCGCTTCAGTAAATCATTACAAAATGAATC